>NW_020955473.1:774995-827814 GCF_003031625.1 Empidonax traillii
CTCCATTACATTATTCACTGCATAGAAACCGTGCAGCCAATAAATGTGATGTGAATGTACTTGCTCTAACATTTTTGGAGGAGAATTTATAAAATGCTTTAATTCTGAATTTTCAAGATTCAGTTCCCTTTTCTCCATGATCAAAGTTATCAAAATTAGGTTTTGCTTTTCTACTGCAAGCCCTTCCAACTTTACAAAGCTCTCTAGCACATGTAAGAGCAGGCACTGTCCCAGTCCCCCACTTTTCTTCTAATATGTTAAAACCAGCAAAAGAAGCTTTCATTGAAACTTCCAGTCTTTACACCATGTTCTCGCAGCTTTCAAGACCTGTGACAAGTTGCAAGGAACACAGCTCTCACGTAATTCTGGAGCAACAACTGACAAGGTCTACTTCTGTGAAAAAACACAGGCTACTTGTAGCAAGAGAACTAACAGGATGACAGCTCTTGCCTGGCATTATGACCAGAATTAGACGTCAATTTTCTCTTATGAAAGTTAAAAGATAGATCAGCCATATACTATTATGCTGATTAGAACTAGTGATATCTTCCTGATCATGTCCAAGAAATCACATCTCTCCAATAACAAAAATTACATAATTCTCCAAGAGCAAGATTAATCCCACAAGTTACGGAAGCTCTGCCTTTGTGGAACAGACAGAACCTGCTACACCAACACCCACACAAAAAGGTACCTTTTGTTCTTGGTTTGTGTTCACACAGGGAAATGGTCTCCCTTATCCAAGAACTGAAAAAAAACTGAATCAAATATAAACTGCAAATATATAATCAACCATTAAGAGTGGGCAACATGAAATAGAGTACAGATCTGTAATTAATTGAAATGTTACATTTGAAGAAATTGTACATAGCTGAAGCTATTTTGTTATGCAACAGTTGGAAGAATGAATGATAGAAAGGCTGGAACAGGGGTCCATCTCAGCTGCTTGCTGTCTTTTAATGAATACTGAAGTTTCAGGAACTCATACTGTCACTTTCTTACTGCATAACATTTCCTCCTAAAGCTGCATGAGCATCTCCTAGGTATTTAAATACCAATCAGCTTTTCTGAAGGTCCTAAAGTCTACTCTGGGATCTTTATTAAATCACTGCATTTTATTAAAGTTAAATACACACTAGGAGGCACACACAGATTCTCCTTTAAATGTTTGATACAAACAACTCCATGGGGAAAAAAAAAAAGAAAAAAAAAAGAAAAAAAAGAAAAACAACAACCTTTAGTTCTTGGTTCACATTTGCATCTATTTTTCAGCAAAGGCTTACCTTAAATCCCAGCCATCCAGGCCTGACCTTGTAGCTACATCTGCATCACCATGTCCAAGTGGCTCACAATCCAAAGGCAATCTTCCTACAAGAAACAAACACAATAAAATATGGGTAAGAACCACAAATGCACATCCCAGGATATGACAACAACTACAGAACTACCAGGCAGAAGTACAAAGGGAATGAATGAACCGATTGACTGCCAGGAATGAAGCAGTTTAGACCATATTGCTACCTTGCCCACTCATATGGATAAGATCATCACCACAAGCAACAGAACTTTTCAAAGCCCAGCTATTGATATGCTGTAGCCATACTCACAGAGAAGGAGAAGTCCTGTGGTTTCCTAGGGAACTATAAGGAACTTGATCCCTCGCAGTTACTAGAGTCTGACCCTTTAACATAAGACAACTCTTCCAGTTTCTCTGGAAATTCTGAACTTTCTCTTAACCACCTCACAGGAAGAAGTCTGTATTACATCTTTCAATAAGGTCAAGAAGCACTGAAGAAAATAACACCAACAGCATCTACCAAAATACCCTCAAAGTCTTTAATTTTAAACATCAGTGGATGCAACTGAAAGCCAATTCCCTTCCTAGAACCATAGCAATCAGGAGACAGACCTGAGACCTCTCCTAGTGGAGCTGACCTATAAAGCAAGTCCAGTTCTGCAGATAACACCTGCCACATGGCTTGATTTCTGATCCCCACACCTTGAACCACAACTGGTTTTATTTTCCTTCTGGCAAATACAAAACATCTCTGGCTGTACCTGTAACATTAATTTCAGGGTGATTTAGCCCACATGGTTACTCATGTTGATGAAGTATCCAAGTTAGGCTGTTTCAAACTAGCTGAATTATCCCAGCACCACATTGTCCTTAAAGATGCCAATCCCCTGGACTCATAAAAACTTACAGTAATCAACTACTCCAGGTTTGTTACTCTATTCTGTACCAGTTGTTTCTTTTCAGAGAGCAGTGAGGAGTTCTCCAATGCAGACCTGAACTACCTGGAGCAGTCTGTGCTATTGAACAGATTATTGTCTCCTTCCTGTTATAGCTGGTAACTAAAATAACATTTCTACTCCTGGTCAGCTCAGGCTCAGCTCACCTGCAGATATGTTTAGGTGCCAAATACATTGCTTTCACTTTCATAACTGCTTTATTCAACTTCTTTTTTTAATCTATTAGGAAGTACAAAATGAAGTCATGATATCCTATGCGACTGGAGCAACAACTGTTAAGAGCAGTCAGGTCACTGCTCTGCTTCCACTGCAGCTGCTGAACATGTCAGACACTAATAACAGCATCTAGAGAAGAGGTCAAAACAAAAATAATTCATTGAAAAGACAGATAAGACAGGACTTTTGCCTGAATTGGAAAGAAATTCTGATTTTAGAAGACAAGCAAACCTGCAAACATAGACTACCTTACAGTGCACAAGAACAGGTAAGGCAGCAGTTCAGTCTTCTCCCTGCTGATACACAGCTGTTCACACATTTGAACTAAGCCAGTTTTTAAGATCTACCCATACTTATCTCTGTATTTCAGGCAGGAAACTAGCCTAACGTTCTAAGAATATGGTAAATGACATGCTATTGTTTTCACATTCCCAGTTTCCATTCACCTCAAATAAGCGTTCCTGCACTTTGGAAGAGTAAATGAGTGGGTGCTCACTTCAGTCTGGTAGGAAAGGTGAATAAAAAGAGGGGATAGGTGGAAGAAGGATAAACTAGTTTTTCCAACATCACCTAATGCTCAGTTTCCAAATTCCTTCTTGCTATTGACTTGTAGGGTTGCCTGATTACTTCTGCTGTTCCTACCTTCTTCCTCTTTATGTATCAATATTTAAAAAAAACAAACCCAAAACCAACAAAACACAAAACAGAAACAAAAATAAACAGAAAAAAACCAAACCAAACCAAACAAAAAAAAACCACACCAAAAAACCAAAAATAAAAAAATAAATTTAAAAAAAAAAAAAAAAAAAAAAAGGATTTGAAATCCAGCTATAGTTTAGGTCAGCTACTTCACAAACTTACTGGAAGACACTGTGAGGTGGGAAGAGGGGACATTTATACTGCCCAACACACATTATATCTGGTGCACACTGCCCCACCAGTACATTTCATTAATTCTTTTTTTTGGCAGATGTTACATTTGTGTACTGGAACAAGAGAGAGAAGACCGTGGTGCTGCAGTTTTAAAGGCCTGCAGCTTTGAAGCCCATCAGAGTCTGTCCTTTTAAAAGAACCTTAAAATCTAGTGTAAGTTGAACTATCTTGACAGAGTTGGTTTGTTGGGTTTTTTTTAAGATATGTTTGTCTATGTCACTATATTCTACACATCCTTGTTAGTGTCAGGAGTCTTACCAGAAGTTTTGGCAAGAAACTTCACGATGGGACAAATGTAAGACCTAAGAAATACAGAGCTCCTACCAGGAAACACTTGAGATTGAAATCAAAATGTGAGAGCTGGGAATTGAATTCTAACCTTTTCAAGACTGACCTTGGCTGCGACTTTTTGCCCTCTCTCTGCAGTTCCTCTGGGAAGTACCCGGCGAGCCACTTGAAGCACATATCTGATAACCCCTGCATTTTGAGAGTTTGGAACAAAAGCAGGAAAAGACACTCCAAGTATTAATTTTGGCCTTTTTGATGGACTCTGCTTTATTACACAACAGACAGATCCTGGAATTAGTCAGTACATCATGAAGGAAAGACAGACATCAAAATATCATTTGGATACTTGATATTACGAACTAGAAAGAGGAACTAGATAGGTAGTCATCTCTGCTTAGCCACACAGATCTATCATTTTTGATCCAGGAGAATAATCAAACTTACATTTCTTCTATAAAAAATATTCTTCTGGATGCAGAAAACATCAATATTTGGACTGATATAACATCTGACAGCTGAACCAAGAAGGATGGTCACTGTGCACAGACACAGAGCTGCTATGCAAGAATCTGCAGGGTTCCATCAGGTTATTCACTATGCTGGCTACAGGAACCTGCAACAGCTTCTCTTCTTTAAGATAAGCCTTCTAGTTCTGGAGCTCTCACATGCACAACAGACTTTGAAGAGTTTCACTGAAAAAAAATTAAGGTGCGTCCCTCCAATCGGAAAAGGATAGGAAAAGAAAATAAATTTTTAGGATGTTTTATTTGTTGCTTAATGACTTACATCAGTTCAGCAAAGCCATTGCCTTCTCGGGCTCTCGCCCAACCCAATGAAGCCTGACACCATTTAGAGATGTTTTGATAAAGACCCATTCTGCAAAGCCTTGGTACATATTAATTTTTTACAGAAAAAAATAAAAAAGAAAGAAGCTTGGAAAAACAACTGTGCAACAACTTTCCTGTGAAGCCACAGGAATCCTCACAGAGAGTTCAATTAAACCAGAGTCTAACACCTCCTTCACACTATCTCAGCTGAGGTGCTATCCTTCTTAATGCTCCAGAGGCATGTAACAAAACATAATGGGCAGGAGCCAAGTGCAAAGGAGATTTTCAGGCTGCTGGTTTTCCTTTTACTATTTTTCCTTTTACTTCCACCCCATCAAAAAGAAAGATGACAAAAACTTTCATTGGTCCACGTCTCTTGAACACTCAATATCACTTAAGAACAGGAAAATTCAGCTCTGTGACTGCACTTACCATCTATATTGGTGTAAGCCTGTAAACTCTTAACATCCCATGTTCTTTCAAGTTTTTGAGGTATTTTAGAAGAATCCTACACAAGATTAACAGGATGCAGGCACTTTTGTTTGTAGTCAGTTCTCACAGAAGTCATTTAGCAGCTCAAATCCACCCTATTGCTTTTGTCCCCTGTCTTAAATTGCCATTTCTGTTGTAGTCTGCTCCAGTCAGCAGGACTCTCCTTCAGTGCACTTCTCTTCCATTTCGCCTCAGATAATACTTGTTGTAGTTTGACCATCTGCACTAGTCCCCCTGCTCGATGATGTTTTCAGAAACAATCTGCTTTTGAACATTCCAGATATTTAAGGAAATTATATTTCTGGAGAATTGAAGAACACGTGCTGAGGAAAGAATCTCTACAAGTATCACAAAAGAATTATGCCTCACTACGTTTTCCTCAGCACTCAGAATTGAAGCTGTTCACCTGGAGGTTACCAGCTCAGTGCTCAGGAAGCTGACAACTGACACCTACTACTCTAAAAATAATAGGTGCATGTGCAATTCTCCCTCCGTGCCCTTAATAAGTACAGTGCACGAGTTAAGGATGACTCCTGTAAATACTCTGGTATATAGAAATATATCTGAACCAAAAAGTCATGGTATTGCAATGCAAGGTGAACGTTTGAGGTGCACGCTGGAACAACTGAATGTGCATATTCATGCTTGCCACATTAAAGTACTGTTATTGATACTTGCCTATTATTCCTTAAGCAAGGAGAATTAAAAGGAGGAAGCTCAAAAAAGTCATTTAACCAAGAAAGTCACAAGACACATAATTGTTTTTTCCATAGTAACAGGCTAGTTTCTCTTAGAATCTGGTTTCAAAGTTAATGAAATAGGATTCTGCAAGAAACTCTATACCACAGCACAGAAGCTCCCATCGTACACTGACCTCTAGTGTAATAAAGACTCAAGACATCAGAAGTCTCTTCAAACACTTAGAAAAATTATCAAATTTTTTTCCCAGCACTCTGAAGGGTATTTTCATGCAATAAAATGGACTGAAGTCAGATGGGCCTCCCAGGATTACTCTCAGTTTTTTAACAAAACTGAAGCATGGGTAAAAGAAGATACAGAACTTAATTGTTCTAAGGATGTGAAATTACTGCTGTGTTTACATAAGTAATTTACATCACAGCTGCATTTAATTACTTGGAACACCAGCTTAATTTAACACCTACAAGTTCTGGATGTACAGATTTGTTTCCTAACTACAGTTTTACAAAGCTAAATTAAAAACAAACAAAGAAGCAAACATTTAAAATATAAACACTCAGCGTGGGCAAGTCCTATGCCAAAGAGATACCAATTAAATCAGTCCAGATTCTGCATCAGACTTTCAAAGAGCATATGGACTCAGATTGCACTTTCTGTAGACAGCACTGAAGACAAGAAGTCTGCTGGAAATGCAATATAAAAATGTGCATGGGTCCTTGCTTCCTAATGACACAGGGCTCACAGAGGTAGGTGGGGGCGGCCTTTTAGCCCAGGCAGGCTGGGGTGAGAGAGTGGCTGCTTGGTTTGGATTAACAGCTTTTAAAAAGCTCAAAAAACCCAACCAACCAACACCAACAAAAAACACAAACAAAAAAATTAGTTAGTTTCAAAAACTGCCAACTTTAAACCCAAACAAAAATAGATCCCCCCTCAACTTTTAAGGTTAAAGAACCTGCATTTTGTTATCAGCTAACTATAGTTTCATGATAAGGACTATTTAATGACAGCATAGCAAATTCTAAGACAACAGGACAATTGAAATAGATGTCCAAATTATTTAGGTCTTGCATACCACTTCTGCCCATTCCCTATGCATCTGCCTCTGGACAACAAATCCCAGAGATGCTCCATTTACTTCAGACCATTTCTTATACCTCCTTTAAAAGCAGGGCATCATTCAGCTTTTTCCAAGTGAAGTAATACTTTCAGTGTGAGCGAGTTTCCCAACGTCTGAAAAGCAGACCTATGTGGCTATGCTGGAACAAGAGCTTTTACATGCACTCTAGAGTAGAAACTCTTATAAATTAAAATATCTTTTGAACAAGATTCTAAAACACTCAGAAATAATTTCAAAAAGAGTTAAGCACAGCATGAAAACAGCTATCATAACCTCAATGTTTGAAGGAAGTATTCAGAAATCATCTCAGAGATAGATGTTTGAAAGTAAATCCAGATCAATTACAAGAGGCTCTTTACATTTACAGTCCCAGAGTTGAGCCTGTGAAGAGAACCTGGGAAGTAAGGGCTGAGTTTTTAACACTGGTTTCTAGCTCTTAATACCACAATTCAATAAATCCTTATTTGTGATGAAAACGTCTGAAAGAATAGATTTACATTACTTAAAAACCCGCTACTTAATTATGTGTTCAAACCTAAACAGTTTCAGACCACTTCTGAAATACATGCAAGTCACTAGAAAGATAACTATGAATATCTGCCACTTGCCTTCTGCACAGCAGTGAACTTCTGACCACCCCAACCATGAGTTCCATCTCGACATCATTTGTGACCTGCATCTGGAAGTCTGATTTTTGGATGTGCTGTATCCTGCAATCTAAACCTGAGCCTCCCTTGTCAGACCAAGGTGAGTGATAGCACCAAGTATACAAGCTGTAATGCAGTACAGCACCCTTCAAGCCATTTGCTAAGCAGTCTAGAAGAACAGGATTTCTAGCTTCTGGGCCAGAATGCTATGGGTCAAATCTTACCCATAAAAATTGTTTTTATTTTCTATATCACAGACATTTCATAGCCAAGCACTCTTACTCCAGCTATAGAATGGAGACAAACAGTAGCACTCAGGATTTACAAGGATAGTGGTCACCAAGTAAGGTCATTTCAGGGAGAGTTATGAATAAGATTCATGTTTTAATGTGAGAGATCCTGCTCTAAGCCACTCAGCCACCTTTTGTTTCCAATACAAGTAAACCAACTCAGCCACCTACTTACCTCATATACAGCCCATACATCACTCAAACAAGGAACTCCACTGAGAAATTCCTTATGCTAAACTCTAATTTCTATCCAGAAGAAAGTATCCAGTTTTCCACCAACTAGGAAGGCATGATACCACTCTCCTTGTTCAAAAGGAGCACAGTTAATGCACAGAGCACATCAGAGCTCTGAATAAGTGAGTGGAGAAGTGTGTGAGTGAGCTCCAACAGCTTGCACAACAGATCCTTGCCATTGTATTTGACAGAATGTCTTCTTCCAACTGTTTTTTCTCTTAATTCTTGTATTTAATTCAATGCATGTGGTGGGGGGAATGACTTTGAGAACAGTGATGTGCATCAGTACACAGATGTTCCACATTTGTCATGTCACATGAGCCTTGTGGCTAACACCCAACCCTTAAAAGTCTAAAAAGCCTCCTACATAAAAATCCACATGATGTATTTGTTTCTAGAAGAACATCAGACAATATATTAGATTTCTGGAAACAGACTTCTCCAATACTGTCCTTCATGGGAAAAAAAAAAAATCAACCCAAAACACCTGCAAGAAGCTTTATTTTGTTTCAAGACATAAAAGCAAAAAAAAAACAACAAAAACAAAAACAAAAACAAAAAAAAAACCAAACAAAAACACCAAACCAAACAAACAAAAACCACACAAAAACAAAGATAAAGAAATTAGGTGGTAGCTCGACAAAATCTGTCAGAGCTAGGAGAAAGCCCTTTAGAATGAACTAGCTGCAGTGTATTGTGTAAAGAAAATGCACATATGTTATGTACAATCATGTCCAGAATATTTTTTGGCTAGCCCTTTTTCTAAGGAAGCTTTAAAAAGACAGGAGTGATGCAGACAGCTTCATAACTAGCACAGAGCTCCAAAATCTTCACTCAGAAAGTTTCCTAGTTTCTTTCTTCCCAAATGATTTCAAACAAAATAGAGCACAGAAACTGATGCCAGAATACATGACCTAAGCTCTGCCCTCAGACCCTTACTTTCAGCACAGCCTTCATAAGGAACATAGCTCAAAATGCTGTCCATCCAGAAATTTGGTGAAATTCAGGACTGGTGAAATACTTCATTATAAATTTTGTATTAGGCCATTGATAAAGTGTCACACTGCAGATTGTGTGAGTTATCAGGCAACTGTGACCAACTGATTTTCCACTAATTTGGCAATATAATACCATGTAATTATTTGTTTCAGACACTAACTCCTGAGCTATCTTTATTAAAAAGCAGTAATCCTTAAAGAGAAATGTGCTGTAGTTGGCAGATCACTGTCTATCCAAAAATCCCATTTCTAAGGGAAAGTTATCTCAGGTTAACTATGAATTCTCCATGAAATACACCCAGCTTACACCTGAAGATCTGCAGTTATGACCAGTTCAGTATGTCTGGATTTTCACATACACTAGAAAGCATCTATTAATTCATACATCAGTATTTGCAAACAAGCAATAAATTCAGGTAGAATAAATCTAAAGCCACTTCCTACCAGTTATTGAATGTGACAGACTTGAGGTCAGCACCCTATATAACACAAGAGAGAAGGTTTCAATTTCTTGCTGACAGAAACTTGTATGACCTTGGAGAAGTCACCAGGGTTAGTCAGTGGCTCCATGGCAATCTCAGCCAGCTGCTGACTGCCAGACTCCCATTCCTCTCCCTTCTCTGCTCCACAACTTGTTTGACCCTGCAATGACTCATTTCAGACCAGCAACCATAAAAATAATTCAATTGCTCTCTTACATATTAAACACAGCTGACTCAGTGCAGGGTTAGAAGAGCAGAGGGGTGCAAAGGGGGAAGCTGGTACATGTGGGTGAGAACATGGTAGCCAGAACCCATAACCCAGCTCCCAGTCCATCATTCAAGATAAAGAGAACTCTCCAATTTCACAGCAGTCTGGTGAGGATAAATAACTAAAGGTTAAAAAAGCACTAAGATTCATGTTAAGTCACTGGATCTATTTTTTAGATTATGTGCCTACGGAAGGGAATTTTTTCCACAGAATACCCATTTTGGGTAAGTCTTCAGCTTCCATCACCCAAATTTCTAAGTTCCCTAGGGACTTTGAGTCAGAGACTTAGTGAAGTAAAATAAAGCTTACAGAGGGATCCATGCTGATGCAGGAGACTTCAGGACAGGTCTCTGTTTTGCAGGAAGCTCCAGTACAAGGGAGGTAACAGGCACAGAAGGGGCCTTCCCTTCTACAAGTCTGGAGGCTCAACAAGATCACCTTTTGCTGCTGTTTCTGTGATTCTTTCTGTATCTGGGTGTGGGGCATCACACAGCAGATTTATCTGAACAAGTACATATCCTTGTATCAGAAGTCTACATGATGCTTTATCTCAGACAACAGCTAGCCATAAAAACCAGAAAAAACCAAACAACAATAACAAAACAAAACCAAACAAACAACTAAGACACAAAAAAACAAAAAGGCAAGATATCAGTACATTCTTAAAGCATCCCAAAGGGATATTATAGCTTCCTGTGATCTCAAGAGTGCTGGTTGTATCTCTATTGCTGTTTTGGGGCTGGCTACCTCAAAGGCTAGGCAAGACAATCCATCAGGAAGTCCATCAGCTCCATGGCTGAACACCTCAGCTCTCTCCTCCAACACCCACGTTCTGGAGAGCATTTTTTTCCTAGACTGGTGCAACTGTTGTATTCTTCCTAGTACTTCTGTTGGCCCAGCTGTCTTAGGTGGGAGAATTAGATAGGATGTATGGGATCAGAACAGGTATGTGTTAATAGCACCAGCACCAGAAAGATCACAGCAATGTTCACTTTATTACCACAATTAGAATAGAGCAGAGAGAAAATATTTAGCAACATACATTATCTAGCAGAATAAGTAGCAAAAACCTCACTGAATATTTAAAGGCTATTTTGAACAGATTATTAAAGTGACCTGTTGGAAACACAGCTATATTAGTAAAGAAATTCGGCACATATCTAACAATAAGTTTATTTCTTAAGGCATACTTTGAACAACTGCCATGTATCTCCTCACACATACTTTAAACAATTAAGTAGTAGCATTTACCCATCTGCAAAACCTTAAGTAGCCTCTGGAGCCTTTAGTCTCTTTGTTTGTTTTATGAAATCACATCACAAACAATCCAGTCTTATTCATGAGCAAAGCTCTGGAAATTATACTCACTTAGTGGACTACATAATTATGGTAGAGATTATCTAGGCCTGTGGGATTTGTATAGTTCCTTGCTAACTGTCTCTGCCATTAAAAAGTTTATGTTGCTTAATAGTTTATTTATGGACTTAGGCTCTTTTGGTTTAAGGTAACTGTCTCAAATTATAGCTTAAGCTCAAGATCAGAACAATCTTGTGGTGTACTTCATTGTAGCCAAAGCAGTCTTGTTAGTCAGTAATATAGCCATGAATACTGTAAGTAAAATGCAATAGTCTGAATTTACTGGGAGCAATGCCATTACCACACTGCCAGTTTTGCATAAATCTAGTCAGAAGATATCTTTGCTGTTGAATAAAGAGTGAGGGGGAAAAGCAAGGGTGATATGCAGATCTTGTAGAGGAAAGTTATGCATGTTTATTACAATACAAGAAGCACTTGTGATAAGAATTTACATTGTCAGAGTGAAGTAGTGTCTATGCTGAAAAATTCAGTTTTGAAAACACAAGCAAGTACCATGAGCCAGAACACCAGGAATGCTGGAAGAGCCATGGTTCGATTGCTTTGCATATCATTTAGCTGCTAGCAGTAAGAAGCTTCCAACTGAACAAGCAACAGAAAAGCATCTTTGTCACATGTAACTCCTGGGAAAGCAGGGCTGTGATTCTCACAGCATGTTTACTACGATCCCCACCTGGAGGCCTTATCGTTGCTGGCAAGCTCACCCAGCACTCCTCCCCTCTGCCACACGGCTGGGAAGACACCTCAACAGGCACAGACCTCCCTGCTTCACACTCTTGAGAAACTGCAGTGCAGAGACACCACCTCGGTCCTGCCCTGCACAAAGGGGTACCCTCTCGCTTTTCTCCAGCTCCATGGAAATTCCTAACTTACCTGCTCAGGGCAGATGTTCAGTTTGCCCTTCAGCCAGCAGCAGGCAAGTGAATTTTCTGAAACATACATGAAGGGCTAAAACACAGAAGTACATTTTATTTCTTTTCTTAATTGAGATTTGGACTATCGTGCTTCACTTACAGAGTGAGGTGGTTTTTAAGGCTCCTAATAAGCCACCAAAGAGCTAGACACAGTGTAGAAAAGCAATTCCCTCTCAGCCAGGTAAGCCACTATGCTGAATGCAAAAGGGCAAGAATATCAATGAATGCAGAAAGTAACTATTTGCATCATCTCTGAAATTCATCTAAATTTCCCTACTTAAGGTTAAAAAAGGAGTGGGGGAGGGGGGACGGGGACACACAAACAAAAAACAAAACAAAAAAACTCCAAACAACCAACCCTCTCAGCACAATACAAACAAACAGATTAAGATTTCAGGGTTTGCAGCAAATCTAGGAGTCAAGTATTGTTTTCAATCTCTTCCTCCCAGTTTAAAGAGTGTGCTGTAAAAACACCCACTTCATGTATCAGCCAACTGGCAAGCCCAAGTGTTCTGAGTTTATTTTATCTGAGTGACTTCTAACCTGCAGTTGCACAGCTCTGCTCAGCCAGATCTTGGATAGAAATCTGGACTGTGCATGTCTACTGCTAAAAGCTACCTTTGAAATGGGCCAGTGTGCAAGTAACTGAGGTGGGAATCTCTTCTGACAGAGTGCCCTGAAATATGGACTATAGTTAGAGCTTCAGTCATGAGTTCAGAGGGCAAATCACATTGCTTGATCTCTCTTAGGCCCACTCACTACTTAATCTGAAGTTTGAATTCCTTCCACATATCAAGTAGATATACTAAAATAAAAGCCAAGTACTAGCTGCATGAACTAGCTCATCCCCCAAATTCAAGTTACAAAAGGTTCTGCAATTGCCACGTGTTCTAGGCAGCATGAGTATGGGTATGTATGTAGGCAGTATGAATCTGACAAACAGACTAAGTTCCACCCAGATCCCTGCATACAGGTTTCAGTGACTGTACATTCAAATAATAACTTCAGCAACGTTGACAAAGATGCACCTGGCAAAGAGAAGATTGCTTTTATATCTGCTAAGCAGCTGCCATTAATTTAAGTCACAGTAGTCCATCTTGACCTCATATCCTAACACAGGCAAACACTTGTGTCAAATGAGACTTGCAGTCAATCACCTGCTCAGCTGTTTATCTGACCAAGAATGTTTTCAACTTTCAAAATTTTCTCATGAGCCGCCTGGAAACAAAGTACACCTGTAATTAAATAAATGCCAATCTTAGCTAAAATAAAATATAATCTTAGATTTAAAAGTTTTGTTATTTAATAGGCTCCTTTACAACTAAAATGAGACATCAGAGGTGGTTCCACTGCAGTGTCTCTCAACTCCTTTGGCAGAGGCATCAGTTATGTAGGACATCTTCTAAAAGGGCTGCAAAACCAAATTATAATGTTCTTAGTCTTGCTGAGTAGCAACACTTACAAAAGAGATATTTTATCAGTATATAAATCAATGTCTTCTGCCAACCTAATAGCAGTATGAAGTAGATTTCCACACATGCTTATTAGATTGTCTTCCAAGTTCTCAAAATGAATTTTTGAAATATTTCTTCAGACTCAGAGACATTTGCACGTTCTACTTTCATAAGGGTAGCATTTATTTTCCTATGAGAGACACATTTGATTATGCAACAGATTACAGTTTTCGACACCCTCTTCAAAAGACTCCATACATTCAAGAATTTATTATCACAATGTAAATTTCATTTGATTTGCTTGGAATCTCTCACTTCTCTGACTCATTTTATCTCCTTACTATAACTTAAGATACGGCATTCAAGGTATGTAAGTTTTAGTGTTACCATCAAGCACTAAGGTCTAGAGACTCATTCCCTTTCTCCAAAACAAATCAGCTTTCACTTGCTTTCATCAATTTTGATACTTTACTGTCTTCCTTAAATATATGAGAAATACTGAAAATCAGATGCACCAATTAATCTCTAGGATTGTTTACAAACAAGATCTGGAGCCCATTTTAAGTGAGAAACTTCCATTTAAATTAGTCAGTCCAAAAACATAATGTATTTACTGCTTTAAAGACGCTGAAGTCCTTAGATGCCAAGCATTGGAGAGATCTCAGTTGTTTGCTATGGGGCCAAAGAAGAACAGACTTGTTGCGTTCAAGGACAGAAAGAGACAGAGTTGAGAGCAGTGTCACCGCTGAAATTGCAGTCCATCACAAACACCACTTACAGTTTCGAACTTGCCAGCACTAGTGAAACAGATAAGTGTCCATTTCTGCAGTTCAATAATTAAGAAAAAAAAAAATCTTTAAAAAGACAGTTCTACATACAATAATTATTCAATTTTGAACATCAAGTATTTCAAATTAGTCTAAAAAAGATTATTATTTTTTCCCTCATTAGGCCTTTATCTGCAGAGACAAAGTTTTTTGAGACAATAGCATTCACATAACTAATGCCTTCCTTCCAAACTCACACCATTGCCCCACTCTAGCAAAGTTATTGAGTAGTGCAGAAACCAAAAAACGGCATAAAAGATATGCATGATTTTTTTTTCCTTGCCTGAAAAGAAAGATTCTGAAAATATGGCTAAAGGAGAAGATTTGGTGGAAGTCAGGCAAAAGTTGAAGTGCTAAATGAGAATTAAAGCTGTGCAGACTCATAATAAAAAAGCAGCCCCTTAAAATATACCTGCTTTCCAGCAGCCCTTTCCCTAAAGCTAGCAAGTGGTCACCTAACTAGGAATTCTATTTTCCTCCTTTTTTTTTTCACAGGCATTTTTCCTGGTCAGGTTATTATGCATCATCCTAAAATGCACAAGCACATCATCCAAGTCCAACAGAAAACAAGTTATCTCAGCTGTTGGGACTATTTGGATCAACTAGATGTGGCCTGACTGTCTAGCAATGAAGTCCTTGGAGCAAGTTAATGAGGAACACACTGCAAAAAATACTGAAGAAACTTTCCAAAGAACCGACTGATGACAGAAACAAGACGATGAAATACAAAACAGAAACAATTGAATATCCTACCCAAGATAACAGTCACAGCTAAATACAGTCTCTAGAAAGGCCAGATTCAGAAACGGAAGAAATATTGAACATTTATTTTCCTCAGGCAAGGCAGAAAGACGTGACTAATGCTGCACCATCGTTAACCAATAGGCATGCACTGTCCCATTCAGATCGTCTCTTAACAATGTCTCTTCTTGACACATTCCCTCTGTTTAGGTTTCAGCATCTTGTGACAGCATGGCAGAAAACAACTTTCTTACTAATGAAATTAATTTCAATAAAAATAATTTTAATAGATGTAAGTATTCCCAAAGTTTAAAAAAATATATTTTTCAAACAAAACAATGTAATGAGGGACATATTGGATTCACGTAGCCCATCCCACTTCCATTCACTTGTGTGAACTTGCAAAAATGCTCTGTTACTGACAACATTATGTTACTCTGGAGAACAAAGGAACTCTTACAGAACTATAATCATCTTCTGATCTGCAACACCTCAAAGCATCTCAAGCTTCCTCAGCAACATCTGAGAGAGCTCTCTTCACTGAGCAATTATGGAACAAGACTGAAGACTTACCTATACACGACAGTGAGAGCTGTAGTCAAAAACCCTTCCCTAAGGTCTTGGAAATTGATAGTTCTATGCAAGAATGAAACAGAAACAAGGAAAAGACAGTAGACAAGATGAAACAAGACTCTCAAGTACCCAAGACAACTGGAACATAAGCGTGATTCTTATGAATCAGGTGCACGCACAAATAAATGCTTTTGCTAAACAACAGCACTCGATACAGAAGTTATTAAGAGGAATTAAAAAAAAAAAAAAAACAAAACAAAAACCAACCCAAAACATAAACCACAATACTCAGGTTGCCATGAGCAACTAAGTAATATCAGATTCTTGTGCTCAAAGTAGGCATATTACTTAAATAGAATTAATCAAGTAGATGGTGCAATTAACACTGGAAAAAATATTAAGTGGTATTTTTGAGCATAATCTGAATAGTCCCAACTAAGTTCCAGCAGCACATTTCAGGATAAGGGTCCTCCATGTCACATCTATTAAGTTAAATATGTTGGTGCTGTGAGACACCAAAAATAGCACTTAAAACAACAGAGCGTAGTAATCAGTACTCGGCTAACAAACCCTACATTGAGGGCACCTGTTAACAATTAACACAGGAAAATCTCTGAACAACAGGGACTTTGCTATGGAGATATTAACTTTGAATCTAAATCTCAGATCTGAATTATGCAGTATTTTGGACAATAAGATCACCTGACAATAGCGTAAAAAAAAAAAGTAATAAATAAAAAATAAAAAAATAAAAAAAAAATAATGAGAATCTTTTCAGGGCATTCTTCAGAAGGAAATATGTGAAGAGGTTAATTTATACAAGTGAAGTTCAAGTCAAGAAGTTCACTCTGCTTATTGCCAGATGGCTCCAAAATGTATTTCATCTACCTGTAATGCAGAACATCCTCTCACATCTGGAGCTTCCACAGCCATGAGTCTCCCCTTAGCACACAGGATGTGCATCTACTGCCAGAATGAAGTGAGAAATCAAATAGTTTGGTTTTGGTGGTTTGTTGTTGGGGTTTTATTTCCTTTAACACAAATACTTCAATTCAATACTTTATAAGGAGCAAAAGTTTTGTTAAGATGTAAAAGAAAATAGGGCCTTTTTTTGTTTTGGTCTAACAGGTATATATGAATTAGCCTGGAGAATATACTGATAGTACAGCAGAGCCTCCTCTAAAATGTTGGGGCAGTTCAACACCTGCTGCAGCCAATAGAGCCAGGTGTCCTTTCTAAATGAACTCCAGCAATAATCTGGAGATCTTGGTCAGGGAGGCACAAGACTCCTGTACTGTGAGGTAGGTGTGCAGGGAAGTGAGGTTACCAAGCTGCACCTGGAATGACACAAAGTCAGCAGGCAGAGGCAACAGTTTTGTTAAATTTAACTGGCAGTTCTTTGGAAGCCACTGTGTTTCAAGCCAATCCTTGTAACTGACCAGCTTTTACCCTTATTAAAGTGTTTTTGAGACATTAAAAAATTCTGGGGTTTATGCAGGTTGTCCTAACTCCTTTGTGGGCAAACATGCATTGGTGGCACTATTGAGCAGTTACAAAAAAGGCTGGGAGTCAGATCATTGCTGGGAATGTTTCCAAGCAGACACTTGTATTCTCAAATAAGAAACTTATCTTCCTTGTGCCAAAGTAAATCCCAAAGTTGAAAAACTAGGTGAAAAAGCATTCACTGATGATAACAAGCCAAAGCCATCAGGTTCAATAGCATGTATTACTCTCTAGTAAACTTTTAAGTACTCAGCTCAAGTTTAACAAAGCTTAACAAAGCTTCCCAAAAGTTTCTATGTTGTTTGCATTGACCCATGTATAGTTATTTCAAATCATCTTACTCCCTAGCATTTCTTCCCCCTTCTCTTTAATTTACTACGCCAGTACAGAAGAGACATGCTGGCACCGTGAATATTCTAACTCCAAAATGCAGCAACTCATGCTGTCTGTAAAAGATGTTGGATGCTCTCATAGCATTTTTACAATCTGATGAACAAGTAAAGCATCTGCAATTTTAGATTAATAACAGTCATACACAGTTACAGTCTAACAGAGCCAAGCAACACTGTGCAACAGCAATTGTTTTAGGCCTTTCCCAGCTGTGACCTTTCCTGGGAAGTGTAGTTTCCTTTAAACAAAAAAACTTTTTAAAACATAATGTTGAATAGGAACTGCAAATACAAAGAAAAACAAATTTCTATTCCAGCATTTTAAGCTTCAAAAAAGCACTAGTTCAGTGTTCCATTTGAAAACTTTTATTTTGTCCAATCAGAACTGAAAGGTGTAATCGGAAAACTCGTGATTAAAAATGGATCCACATTACGCAAAATGAACTGTGGAGAGCACTCTTCCCACTGCACCAGCTCCCACACACACTGCAGCTCTGAGACCTTCCTTGGTTCACTAACAGTGGACACTGATATGCTGACCCAGCAACCAAAACCTGAGATAAAGCAGCTTACAAAGTTGAAGGAGTGGACTAGAGCCACCCCAGAATAATCAGCACATGCATATAGCTGGGAGCAGGAAGAAAAGAGGGAAATGGGAGGAGCAGAGAGCTGTTAAGAGTTATAAAATTTCACCCCCAAAATGGCATTATTGCAAAGCCACAGACACAAAAAGGCTGTCATATTTCAAAGCTCATTAAAATGGTCTCTAAAACAAAGGTTTCAGAGTAGGGTTTCGGTGGGAGAAGGGGAATAATTTCTCTAGATTACCCTGCAAAGTCTTTCCTTTCTTGGGGTGAGTTCTGAGGCTTCACAGAGTAACCTCACTAGCCTGTGCACAGAATATTCAATAATACTGTAAATAGCATTTACAATAAAAGTCTGCAAACTGAACAGCTGTTGGGACATAAACCATAACTGAGAGGGCAGCCAACACTGAGGCTACTGCAAGGGAAATGTCCCAAAGCCCAAGGAAGCTGATATGCAAGCCATGATTTCCAGAAGCAAGGGAGCAAGCCGAGGGTTGCACACCAGGAGGATGCTGCTAGGGCTGGATCCCAGAAGTCTTGGTGTGTGCAGCATGAGACTGTTTGTCAGAAGCATGAATTTATTTTATGCACAGCCTTCCAGTACAGAAAGTTATGCCTGACCAGAAAAGAAAGTTAATTTGGCCTTGTTTAGCAAATTCTTCAAACTCTGCCAAAGCATTGTCCAGATGACACAAGAAATAGCTACTGGCAAGTTGCTGCTCTCAGAAATTAGACTCTCAATGAGTTGTTTAACCTCTTTGTTACTTTAGGTTGTAGAAAGAGCAATGGCTACATAGGTAGAGCATAAAGGGAAGAATTGTTCAGGCTTGGGGAAATCAGACTCTAGACACATCATGACAGATGTCCTGCCTTAAATAGCAGCAGTAACGTTCCAGTACTTGAGAACCCAGCTATCACTCCAAAATAGTAAAAAGTATAAAACATTAACCAAGATGATATGATAAATCTTTTTCAAACAAGTAGCCTGCACAGCAAAGGAAAAACAAAAAAAAAATCACTTTTATCACTGCTACCTGAGGTGATTTGCTACATACCCATTCATTGTTCCTTCTTCTTTCATTACAAAAAAAAAAAAAGAAGAATGTGTTGTGTAATTTGAGTTCTACTCCTGATAGTGTATTTGAAAGGAACAAAAATTAAGGACACAGTCCTCAGTTAAAAAAGAGTTTTGCTTCACATGAAATCTGAAAAACTGATCATGGCTTGCATATCAAATCCAGAATAGGGACTTGAAAAAAAAAAAAAAAAGATATTGAGAAGACCAGGTCATAAAGAAAGAGACTAACAAAGAAAGATGCTCAGCACAGTCTCAGTGAAACCATACAAGTAATTTTTCAAGTCACCTGAACCTAAATTTCCCAGTCTGTAGTACACATAAACTACACATGTGATCAAGTGATGTTGACATTCCCACAAGTGTTGCCAAGGACTTCACACAAGCTCATGTATGCATATACGAGTGTGTGCACGCACTGACACATTGCCACCAGCAAAGGCAATTTCAAGTGCATCACTTTCAGAACCACCAACAAAGCCACTCATCGAACACATAGCTGTATTTAACACAAGGATCATGTTCAGTTGCTGCAACTGTCAGAGACTTAAGGGGGTAAAAATAATTGAGCAGTAAAGACGGTCTTAGGCTTGTAGGCATTTGACAAACATCCAAGTCCCAGTAGCATGCACACTGAATAGAAGTGACTGGAAACATTTGAGCAAGTGATCTTCTGTTTATCAAAAGAGTAGCATTTCTTAGAGCAGCTCTCCAGAGGCCACACCAAAACACACTAGAACATTCTGAACATTTAATACACAAAACTAATGACTGTTTTACAAGAGTTAGAAGTTTTCCACAATAAGAATTTGTGGTTTCCTGTGCAAGGAAGAATGCCAATTCATACCAACGTGTTCATGGAAAAAGTTTTTTTTCAGGGCTTCCTTAAGAAACGAACCTCTGTAACACCAAGATTACTTGCTTTGTTTCAGAGGTGACTGAAATGATTATAAGTTCCCATATTGGTCTTTGCATAAGAAACACTTAATGAAGTAACATTTGTTTTATTGGAAGGACACCGTCTGCTACTGCAACATGAAAGTATATTTGTACGTTACTCTAGAAATCTCACAAGTCATTATAATTTTTGAAGACAGCAATTAAGGTGTTCCCTCTCTTTATTGCACTTGGAAACATTCCTCAGCTGAACTTCAGCATAAAACCATTCTGGTTCTCGGCTTCATTACTTCACACTCATTTATGGGCCTTTTGGGGTTTTGCTTTTGATTTCAGCAGCTCCCTGCTGGCAAGCACCTCCTGGGAGTCTAGAAAGAACATGTCCAACCAAATACTGCTTTAAATATTTCTTTTGAAATGCTACTAGGTACTCTAACAGTTGGTCAGATGAAACAAAATCACTGGTAACTTCTTTTTTGCAGCTCCCTATATCTGTACTGTACAGCAGATTAGATTCCAAAACCAGGGCATGGAAATTTATATCTCACCTGGAATGTTTCATCTGCCATCTCACTGCCCACACAAATCCCTTCAAGTTGTCTGTGGCTGTACTATCCCAGCAGGGTACACCACACAGTGCATTTCAGACATGAAGTTTACTACAGAAGCACAAGCTGAGCATTCCCCTCTTAAACCACAAATTTTAAAAACACAAATGCATCTCTAGCAGTAGTTAGCTATGCTAGAGTTTGCTTTTATTAATATAAGTCCTAGCAAGTTGTTTAGCTGTGTTCAGTGACACTTAAATTCAAAGTTCATTTTACTCAACATAACTTAATTTCAAGCTAAAAGAATTAAACTTGCATTCCATATCAGGAATCCATATAAACAACTCCATTCCATACACCAGGTTTTTGCTTGCAGTAGGAAGCCAGAAAAACGTTGTTGCCAACCCACAAAAACAATACAAAAAGAGGCATTTGCATGCAAGTTGTCAAGTCAGGCATGCACCAAATCTTATGGAGACAAGACAAAAGAGTGTATTTCAGGAGAAACAAATCCTTTGTCTGTAACTATTAGCACTCTACAATATAAGAGGAAGGAAGAGGACAGGCAGAGCATTCAGAAGAGGTTTGGTGCAATCCCACGGTTAGGGTGTTTACAGTGTTCTGTCGAGTCTTTACTCTCTGATCTTTGCAAAGGTCAAGTTCTGCACAAACTCCTTTGAAGTAATATTTGTGACAGCATATGCTTTAAACCACAAATGACTAAATACTCTGCCTAAAAGAAATGCTAAGCAAGTTTGCAGATGACACAAAACTGGGAGGAGCTGTTGACTCCCTCGAAGTCAGGGACACCCTGCAGAGAGACCTCCACAAATTAGAGGACTGGGCAATCACCAACAATACGAAGTTCAACAGGGGGAAGTGCCGGATTCAGCACTTGGGGTGGGGCAACCCTGGATGTACGTACAGACTGGGGAATGAGATGGTGGATAGCAGTGCTATGAAAAGGGGCCTGGGGCTCCTGGTCTGTGGCAAGTTGAATATGAGTCATCAGTGCCCTGGCAGCCAGGAGGGCCAACTGTGTCCTGGGGGGCATCAGGAAAAGCATCACCAGCCGGTCCAGGGAGGGGATTGTCCTGCTCTGCTCTGCACTGGGGTGGCCTCACCTTGAATATTGTGTGCAGTTTTGGGCGCCACAATACAAAAAAGACATAAAGCCCATTAGAGAGCATCCAAAGGAGGGTAACAAAGATGGTGATGGCCTTCAAGGGAAGCTGAATGAGAAGCAACTGAGGTCGCTTGGTCTGTTCAGCCTGGAGGAGGCTGAGGGGAGACCTCATTGCAGTCTACAATTTCCTTGCGAGGGGAAGAGAAGAGGAGGCACTGATCTCCTCTTTGTGGGGACCAGTGACAGGACCTGAGGGAATGGCCTGAAGTTGTGTCGGGGGAAGTTTAGGTTGGATATTAGAAAGACATTCTTCACCCAGAGGGTGGTTGGGCGCTGGAACAGGCTCTCCAGGGAAGTGGTCACAGCACCAAGCCTGACAGAGTTCAAGAGGCATTTGGATGATACTCCCAGGCACGTGGTGTGATTCTTGGGGAGGACCTGGGCAGGGCCAGGAGTTGGACTCAGTGAGCCCTGCGGGTCCCTTCCAACATGGCATATTCTGTGATTCTGTAAAGTACTCTAAGCCTAAAGCCAACAGTGTGATCTAAGTAGGAATACCTAAGCTAAGCAGTTTTGTGGACTAAGGTGGAAGAAGAAGAACCAGCTACTTTTTAGCAGTTAACACTAAATGCTGATTACAGATGAGAGCACAGCCTCACATGCAGCACACAAACAAGGCAAAGCATCCAGAATACAGGAAGCTACATCTGGCAGCTCTAACAAGAGAGCCCAGCTAAGCCAGATCCTCACTGACAGACATGATCTCAGTAAATATATTGTTTTCTTTTTGCAATTTTTTTATTATTGCAACTTTTGCATAAGTAAACTTCTTTCAAACCCTTGAATCTTTCCAGTGATAGAGACAATTTTGTGTAAGTAGGCTCTGGGGAGCCATGCACGTGGCTGATAAGCTACATACAGGGCAGAGACTTGAGCCACACAACCTGTGAGATAACAGGCACCCAAACTGACCAGCTAAGAGCTGTAATGATCACCCCAGAGGAAAACAAACTAAAGTGCCAAAGTTAAATATCATAACCCACATAACATATAAACTTGTGGCTTAAGGAAGCAGTTTTACCTGTCCCTGCTCTATTTCTGTCTTTAAATTAACACACACTTTAATTTTTAGTCTCATAGAGCAGTGGAAGAGTCAGTGAAGTGAGGCATGCACAGCACACTTACCACTAGCTGAGCAAAGGAAATCATTAACAACAGCAAAAGGAAACAAAGGTAGAAGGGATTAATTCAAGTTACTTTTTCAGAACAGCAATCTTCCTGCTGCTGGAAATGCTACTCTCCTGTGCAGTCAACAAGGTCTACTCCTCCACTAAGCCTTACAGTTGTCAACGTTCCTGGGGTTGGAAGGTATTACATAGACAGACATGTCTTTAAATTGGCTGGTAAGCCAATTTAAGTTCAGAGGAAACTTTAAAATAAATATTTTCCCCTGTGGAGGATGGAGCAAATTTAAGCCAAGTTAAAAACATTGGCAGAATCTTTCACTAAAAAAAAAAATCCAAACCAAACCAACCAAACAAACAAAAAAAAAAAGCCACCTAAGAAAAAGCTTTCTCAAATGCTCTATTTGAATGCCTTTCCAACACATCCACCAACTTCCTTAAGAACGGTTTTTGGAGGTGGGTGAGAGGGTAACCCCTTCTTTTTCCCTCTATTATTCTAAACATGTTTAAGCAATTTAATGTCATTTAAAGTCTTATCACTTCACTTCCCACCACCTTCTACATGAAAGAAATATTTGTTTCTCCTAAAGCCTTTAATAATTGAACACTGCTTATTAATCAGATACTATCTTCCTCCTCTGTTCAGCTGAGGACAACGCAACACCTCCTTATTTTCTTACTTCTCAAAATCCACTTCTCCCAATATCCTCTATGTCCATTCCCTAAATTCACAACAAAGGGGTTTATGAATTAATCAGCAGCACTTTAAAAAAAAATTAAGATGCTCTCCCTAACCTTCTCTGTGACAGAAGTTTCCCCTCTATTCCCCACTTATCTTTCCAGTCTTCCTCAGTTTTTGAAGCATGGACAGTCTGCTATTCTGGATGAGAACCATTGTTATTTGTTTCCTGAAGAACTGTTTGTGCAGTTATTAAATTCAGAACACACATTGATTTCTACATTTTCTGTATTAACTACACATTTTTATCAAATATCTGTGACTCTACTCAGCTAACATAACTGTGTCTCTAATATGATCACTTCAAACTACAGGCCTATATTTCTGCTATGACCTCAGATAAATACTGATTTAGTGCTTCAATATTGACTTTGAAAAATTAATTTTCCAGAAGACAAGTGCAAGCTCCTAGCCAAAGACAGTGTTCCAACTTCTTTTAAGTCAGTAGCATTAGAATGGAAAAGTGCAAAGTCTCAACTATTTGGAGATACAAAAAACAGATCCTGAAATATGTACTTAAAATCAAGAGACTTCTTTTTATGTTTTTGCTTTTGTTTTAACAGTCCAACTCTGTATTATTAAGCCAGAGTCATCCTAGCACAATTTAGGTAGTGTTGATGAAATGAACATGAAAGCTACAACCAGCAAGGACAGAGTAGGCCTGGTGAAAGAAGAAGAAAAAAAAAAGGTAGGAAAAAAGAAAATTTTCTCTCTGAGTCATAGGGTTCTCAGGCCAATTACAATGGGCAACTTGGACCCTGGAGCAGCCTTTTCTGCTATCAAAAGCGAGAATGCCCAAGTCATTCCCTTCCAGTCTCCTTTACCATGAAATAAATAACACAACAATGAAAAATCAAATTTAAATTCTTGAATTGCAAACAGTATTATAAATATGATTTCAAGCAACCACCTGATTTATCCCCTTTTATGGGAGTATAGAAAACTAGTTAATGAAAGCACCTCAAGCCTCTGAAAACTTTACCACTATCTTTAAAACCTCTTGCAGCTACCAAGGATATGCTCCTCCTCACCCAAAGTTTCAAACTGACATTGTAGAAAAGGTTAAGTGGTTAAAACAGAAGCTTTAGTCATTAACAGAATTTTCTCCTTTTTCCAAAGGTGCTTGAATTTACTCTTACTTTTAACTTCTATATCTCCAGGCAGATAGCTATGGATTCAGTGCTGCAGGAAAGAGGAGTTCAGTCCTGCAAAGCATTTTCCAGACACTTCCTATCACTTTCATGGCAGGGACAGCAGGCTGGAAGGATTTTTCCTTAAGGCAGGTCTCATCAGCCTGTGTTTCCTCACCTGGACTGAGCAGCCACTGCAGATGCAAGGCATTGCAGAGTCCCTGTCCTTTCCTTGACATCCAATCTGAGCAGTGCTGCCAGTGAAACAAAAGTTTCAAGATCAGTAAACAAAAGGGTTGGCTGACAAGAGAGCACAGGATGCCTCGTTAAATGGAACATTGTTCAGAGAAGTGGGGAAACAAAGGAGATGTCAACATGGCTTTAAGGGACACCTTTTAGTACCCCAGTTCTTTTGGATTAGTTACTACCACAGGCTGCAGATGTACATACATATGTAAACACAGTTGTATTTCCCATTTGTTTCAAATCTATGAAAAATAAAGATTTTCATAGAATCTGTTCAACTAGTGATGAAGAAAACATCTAACAACTTTGACATAGTAAGAATGGTCTGCTTTTCTTCTAAGTCTATTAAAAGCAGGAGAGGGACTTACAGCACCTAGCACTTAAGAATTTTATCTCCACTAATACTTAACACCAGAGAAACAAATGCAGCTACAGTTGCCTGTATTAAGCAGCTGGCAAGCTCAGAGATGGAAAAGTTGCAGAACAGCTGGGGAATGCAAGACCCTTTTGAACAGGCTGCTATATGATCCAAAATAATGGTACATGTTTACACACAACACAATGGCAGCAACAGCCAAATGCAGGTCTGGTGAAGGGACTACAGCTGCTCCTTCCCTCGGACAAGGCACAGCAAGCAGATACAAAGGAGTTCATATTTGCAAAATATGGCTTTCATCTTAAAAGGCAGCAGTCTGATTTCCAGAATAGACAGCTGGCCCTCCAACTGGAATAAACTGTACAAGATTCTGTATTACAAATTACCTCCTAAAACAAGTCTGGATTAAGGTCACAGAGCTTTCCAAACTGCTGCTACTTTAACACCATCAGTTTCCAACAACGTGTTACTCAGACTAACAGGTTGCCCATCTAACATACAAAAACCCTTGTCTCGTGACAGTATTTTCCAGCTAGCATCAGGAAGATAGCCATTTACAAACTCTTAATATAGACACTGACTACACAGAAGTTAGCTATCCACTTAGGAGAAAGATGTTCAGTATGCTGGAAAGGAGATTTTGAATAAACATGGACTATTTTACAGCTTTTTTATGCTAGTGTTGCACACTGATGTAAAAGTAAGTCGGCACCTGAAGACAACACATTCCACTCCTCTCATCTAGACAGAGGGATAGTCCTTATTTGCTGCTGCTTATGCAATAACTGATAGCATGCTGCAAAGAGCACTCTCTTGTTTCACAACTGACATCTGAGGACAACTTAATTTTGTAAGTGACCTTGCACAAAAATTGCATCACTTTATTTCAAGTCATCTTCCTAGTTTTCAAGTCTCAGAAGCACAGTATCAGCGGTACCATCTGTTTTGCTCAAGACAAACCATGATTAAACAGTGCTAAGGAACTGGCTACTACTTTATATTGTAACCATACCACTCCTAGTTATGCCAGGCACTAAAACAGAGTTAGTGATGAAATGTTTCAACTCACTGCATCTTGATTAAAAACAGTGTAACTCAAAAGACAGGGTTCTTGACTGAGAGAAGGAGACAGCATGGAAAGATCTCTTCTACCTCCTCTGCATGTAGCCATTAACGTTACAATCCCAGTTAAGAGCTACTCAGAATATGATAGTTAAAACGGGACAAAGACAGCTGTCATAGCAACAATAATAGATGCAGACACAATTTTTAACCTTCGTCGCTTTTACAAAGAAAAATACCACTAATAGTCATCACAGAAAGCAGAATTTTGAAATAAGGGTTGTAAGACTGTGTCTTGTAATTAATGGGACTCTGCCAACAACAAACATCTCTCAGCACAGCTAAGCAACAAAATGCCACATCTGTACACTTTAATTTCAGGCTTCTGATAAAGACTTTTTAGTGAAATTCTTTCATGAATTAAGACTTATTTCTAAGAAATTCACCATATGAATGGAATATGAATAAAGAAACAAAATAAGTAGAGCCTTGTGTCACACTTCCAGAAAAGATACTTCTTTCACCAAAATAGTACTATGGTAAATACCCTTCCTGCAAAGCAGTGATAGGCATGCTACCCTCAAACCCTACCATCTGTAAAGGTAAGAGCACAGATTTGCTCTTGCAGCTGCACTGAGACTGCACTCACTAGGAGCTGCTGCAAAGTGCTGCCCTGATGTGGCAGTGGGAGCGACGGCTTGTATCCCTAAGGGACCTCAACTGAGCTCCGGAGCCCAATCTGCATCAGGAGCTTTTTCTCCTGAATTTCAAACCAGTTCTGCTGCCCAGTTTTATCCAGTTCTGAGCACATCCCACTACTTTAGTGTCTCTAAAGTCTTGTTCTCAAAATAAAAAGAAAAAAGTAAAAATGGAAGCTTAAAACATTGCACAATGTTGGAATGAGTTATGACATCAGCAAGGCTTAGCACGGTTCAACAAACAGATGATTTTTAACAGTTACAGGTAATGCACTGACAGTCAACCTACACAAGCAAGAGACGTGTGATTGATCTTGACAATCCATAAACTGCACTGAACCTCTCCCAAATTACACTCCATACTTACCATAATGGATTACTCTTTCTACCAAGCTCACAATAATAACCAAAACCCAAATCCAAACCCAAATTTTAAAACCCACAAAAGAGCCAAGGAACTCTAGTTCCTTATCAGTTAGTCTCCACTGAACTAACTACTGCTTTAAAGGAAATGGTATCCATCTTAAAATTCTAATGCTGTACTTAGCAGGTACAGACAAAAATCCTTCTTTGGTTTCACTCCCCTTCTTTGTGGCCACATCATATATTGTAGTTTATTTTCAATTAAAAGACCTATGAGGGTTTCTGTGTGTGCATGAATGAGAGGGAGAGTTTTCATCTTTCTAAGAAGTTCTTTTTAACAAGTGTTTTACTTGTGGATATAAACTCAGGTCTTTCACAAAACACTTACCACTATTATTTTACACGAAGAAACTAAGAAAACAAATCTTTTAATAGCTCATTCCTGACTTTCTCTAAACTGCACACAGATAAGGTTGTTTTAGAAATTCTTAGGAGGTATGTCTACACCAAAGTGTACCTGCCATGTAGATCTGACAGCCATGTCTCAACAGGCTCCAGATCGTTCATACACATACCAAGTATTGTTCAAAGCAGACTTGCTTTAAGCAAGATTAAATACCTGTTCAGTTTGAACTGTCCCAGTGCCAGGATAAACTACACTAAACTAGTTCAGACGATTATCCTGCTGGGCACCAATAGGCTTTGAAACTCCCAGTACCCCAGAATCTGCTGCTTCTGGGAATTATGCCAGGCGCTGTGGGATAGCTCTCCACAGAGGACATTACAAATTAAATATTTTAGAAGTGTGCTTGTGTTTACATGGAGCAAGGCTGCAACAGTTCAGCATATGAGTCAGCATGGTTTGCATCCACACAGAACTGAGCAGTGTAGTTGGGAACTATAAACTTTCTAGGGAAACAAAGAGTGTGAAATGACTCCCCCAGGGGAATACAGTCAGGCCACACCTAGCAGGAGCCAACACTCACCTGAAGACAGGAATTTTACTCAGAGCTTTACTACAAAAAAAGCCCATTACTTTCCTATGGCGACTGTAGAAGTTTCTATCCAGGATAGACACTTTGGTCCTGCCTGTATCAGAGAGGTTAGTAATGATATCATGGACAGATAAACTTACAGGCACACACATCTATGCTAGGATGTAGTTCTTTAAGTGTTATAAATAACAGTAAACTACTTTAAAGTGAAAGCGGAAGCATATTTCCTACCAGGATAGCAAAGAAAAATTTTAACTGCATCTCAGTACCATAACACCCAACAAAGTCTTCAGACAGGTAAAAAAAGCAGAACTGAAACAGAACAAACTACTCTAGTGCATCTCACTATGCCGTTACCTACGGTCAGATGCATTTACGGACCAGGCCAACACCCTTTTATTGAGGCCTCAGGAGGCACAGCAAAGCAGGATGACATATCAAGCTTCTGAAGTCCCACCAGGGAAGAACACCTCCTAGCAGAAACAGCTGTCAGGCTGTTTCAAGAGCTGAGCACATTACAACTATTTCTTCCCTGTCTCCACAACAGGCACTTCTGTCTCATGAAGGCATAAAGAAACCAAGACTATTTCTTTGAAACCCAGCTAGACTTCTGCCACGGAGCGTTCCACAGAGCCAGAGGACAGCACATCCTCATCTCGAACTGCACTTTCACGTCAGAGGTAACCACACCACAATGTAGTAACTCTGAACACAGTTCTGTTGTCATAAACCTCATTAGCCACAAGAATCAGTCCAGAGAGGGTTCAGTTTTCCAGTGGCTTTTGTTTTCATTTTGAACACAGAAGATGAAGATATTACAGGCCGAGAACATTTTTCAGTATGATAGTTTGGTTCACTCCTAAAGAAACACACTTGCCCTTGATAAAAATAATGATAAAAACCAATAAAAATATGTTCAGAACATATTCCGTATCAGAAGGACTGTTCACACACGCAGAAGAACTAGGTATCTAGCAAGACAGGAGTACCATCTTTCAGCCCATGAGATACTATCTGAGCTAAGATCAGTCTATGATGACACCGACAACTGTTGAAGACCCAGAACAATATCAGAACTAAATGAATAATGTTCACTTCCTATTTTCATTCCCAGGCTTCATGCTGCTGCCCCCTGCCAAGTAATAAACTCAAGTACACTCAGACTTTGAAAGATCTCTTAAGTCTCTCTTAAAAGAGTCATAATCCACAATCACGTGCAGACTTCAAGAATTTAATAATAGAATGGATGCAAAGATGTCATTAAACAGACAGTTCTCCAGCACTGGATACCCGTGGTTTATGTAATACCTATAAGCACTGCACTTGCAACTATTAGAATACCCTAGTAATTTTTCTCCTATTCATCACAATACTTCATTGTTTCCCCCCCTTTTTAAACATATTGTTTTCTGGAGTTTGGAAAACAAGTCCAGGCAAGCTGCAACCCCACTGCTGACCCATTTAAGCCAAGGTGAGTGTTCAACCTCCAACACAGTTATGGGGCTCTGGGCCAAAGAGGTTCCGTGCATCACTAAACAAGCCCCCTGTTGATTCTGCCAGCTTTTCCCGGTATCCCGCCGTGCTGTAACGAGCCAGCATCATAAAGTCCCTCTTTCTTTACATCACACGTGCGCGCTGCCGCTGCTGCCGATGCCTTTCCTTCCAGCTGAAAGAAGAGACAAAACTCCTTCAAACATTTCCCAGCCCCGCTGCGAAGCGGCCCCTGCGCCACGGGCGGCACCGGGAGCGGACCCTGCGCCGCGCCCCCCGCTCGCTGGTCTGGCCGGCGCCGAGCCGTCCCCGCACATCCCGGCCCCCGAGCAGGTGTTCCCGCAGCGTGCGGGGAGCTCGGGGCACCGCGGGCGGGGCGAGCCCCGCATCCACCACGGGCTGCGCGCCGCGGAGAGCCCCGAGCCGGAGTGACAGCGCGGCCCCGGCGAGGGACAGCGGGGAACTTTCGTGCAGCACCTTCGCGACGCAAACCCGCTCGCTGCCCGGGCGGGCGGGCGGGAGCCCGCGGCGCCTCCTCCTCGGCGGCGGTGGCGGCGGCGGTGGCGGCCGTGCCCCGGAGGCAGCGCCCGCGCGGGTTCCGCTCCCGCGGCGAACGGGCGGCGAGCGCGGCCGCCCGCACTCACCTCGCACCCGGCGGCTCCCGGGCAGCCGCAGCCTGCGGCGGCCTCGTCAGTCCGTCCGTCCGTCCGTCCGTCCGTGCCCCCGGCCGGCCGGCGGGGCGGAGCGGGGCGGGGGGAGCGGCGCGGCCACGAGGGGCGGGGGGCGGCTGCCACCGCCTCCTCGGCGGGGCGGGGCGGGGCGGGGCGGGGCAGCCCCTCGGCTCCGCGTCCCGGCGGGAGCGGTGCGGGAACGGCCCCGGGGACAGCGCGGGGAGCGGCGGCGGCCCCACGCGGGACGGGACGGGACGGGACGGGACGGGACCCCCGCTCGGCTCTCCCCGTTCCCCGCGCGCCTCCTGGAGGCGCTGCCCCGCGCCTTAAAGGGGCCGCGCCCGGCTCGGCGCGAGATTTTTGGGTCCCCTTTCATCGTGTCCGGCCAATAGAATGTTTAATTATTTAAGAGAGACGAGGCCAAAAGACAGAGCTCAGGGGCAGAAAAGCTGCTGGGCAGGGCTCAGCAGCGTTACCCGTGCATAAGTTTATGGGTAGCTCCTGCATGAGCAGTTTTTATGGACAGTGTTTCTCTGTTCAGAGACGTACGACTGTTCTCTCTATTAATTTGCACGACCTTTCCTGGCTATCTCGACCTGATGGCAGAATTTGTTCTGCTGGGCTGCAGCAGATCCTGGGAAGAGCCCGGGGAGAAAGCTGTCTAAAGGAGCTCTCTCCCTACTCCTGGGACCATATGAGGTAGAAGCTGGGGAATGCAGAAAGTCATCACCACTTTTTATTTATAGGGAGTAACTTTTTTTTAATTATTTTTCTCAGATGTACTTATGTAAAACCAAGCAATCGTTAGGAAGGTGAGAGAAATACAAATACAGCGTTGTAGACCTCACCACAGTGGTCCAGCAAAGGTGTTTGTCCACATAGTAAAAAACTAGAGCATTCAAATTTTCTGATATTAAGCATCTACCTTCCGGGGAAGGTAGAAGCTTTTTATTTTCCTTTCACTTCAATTTTTTACCTTAATAAAATCCTTTCTAAGTGAATTACATGGAGAATTCAATCCCTGCTTGATCAAATCTTACTAAGCAACCTGAAACATGAACAACAGCATTTACCACACAGAGAATAATCAAAGGGGGAATAATTTGAAGAATATGTTTAATCTGAGACCTTAGGTAGGGAAGACACAGAACTGAAAAGAATACATGCTTCTGTGGAACAGCTGCAGAAGAGAGCTCTCTTCTTTGTATCTGTTTAAAGTCTGTGCAGAAAAATAGGAGAAAATCTCAAGGTGTGGAAACATGCTGAGATGAGGCAAACCTAAAAAATTTCAAATAATCACAAGTGTTTCACAAGACACACTACAAAATTTCTTTGTATGCAGCACTACAGCAGCTTTATGGTCTAGATGAGTTCAGAATGAATATTGAGGGCTTGGCATGAAACATCACTGGGCTTTATAGCTTTGTGGCAGAGAGAATTTTCTTAATTGTAGGATAATGATGTGGTGTGGGCACATGCCTTTTGCCTAGTGGCTATGAATTGCTTTGTCAGATACATGAAACCCACATCAAATAGAAAGTGTAGATGTGTCCTTCCAGTCTGAGGGAGAGAAGGAAGAAAGCTACTGTGGAAAAGAGGTCAAACTTAAATCATAGCAAGGTTAAAAGCCATAGATAAAAAAAAGTGACCTTGAAAATATGGTTTATCCTGCTGCCTTTCAAGGCAATTTGTCCTGTTTTTCAACACCCCTATTTGAAACTATCAAAGACTTTTCCTTTCCCTGTGTAAAAAAACAACCAACCAAACAAACAAACAAAAGTGCACCATCTTGCTAGAATTGTCAAGGTTTAGAGATGGAATTCTGATTCTGCACAAAAAAATGCCCTTTAATACATAGGTCTGAGAGAATTCTCTGAGAGGTGAAAAAAGTAATTGAAATGTTAAACTTGTTTTTGTTGAGTGACATGATGCTGTCTTTTTCTGTTTTCAAATGTCAGAATGGTTTCTTGATGGAACTTTTGCAACTGAAAATCTGTAACTCATTTAACAAGAACTCCATGTTCATCCTAGCTCAGAACTGATTTGTGTATCTGGATTTAGCTTTAGGCACGGTCTCTGCCATCTTCTGCCAGAGACTTCTCTCCTGCAAACTTAATCCATGATCCAGATACATGATTATTTTAAATTTACATTTCAAAAGGAGCAAAAGATTGATTTGAATTGCAAGGTAGGAGAGGGAGACACAGAGACATTTGAATCTTTTGTTCCCAGAAGAACCAGCAAAAGTTAAGATTATTAAAGAAGTATTATTCAGGTCAGACCAACCATCTTAATCCATGTCAGCTATTGTCTACTCATTTTTAATGTGTTAGACATATGCATGTTTGATTTATGATGAGAGTCAAAAGCATCTGTACTTTGGGGCACAAGCAAATTCTTATTTAAACAATGGGCTCCCTGGGGAGAGATATAGAAAATAAATGACTTTTTTTTTTTTTTTTTTTTTTTTTGCAAATAATTCAGTGTTTTTCACTCCATGAAGTATTTTGCTTTGTTTTGAAAAGTGCTCTGCAGAAGACTCAATGACTCAGCTTATTATAAAGAAGTCCAGCAATTTTTCACCTTTATGTGACCTGTGTGACTATGCACCAGGGTAGCACTGGTGAAATACCGTTACTGTTTGCTGGCCTTGGAGTGACCCACGTGAAAAGAATTGGTCATCTCAGTCTCATTGGCAGCATACAAGTATTCACATCTTAAAAACATTTGGAGCTAGTTGGCAGTCTGAGGCCTTGTCTGCAGTCAGGATTAGCTCTGATTTCAGGAATTATTTTAGCTTCTGGTAAAAACCCACTGTAGATCAAGTTGTGCAAATTGTGATCTATGCTGCCTTCTGCATCATTTAATAGCTGATATGGGGACTAGCTCTAATTGCAGACTAGGTTCAAGAAAAGGAGCCATTTTCTGAATGGTTACATATCCTGAATCAACTCTCACGATGTGCTTGAGTAGTTTATTTGACATTTTTCAGGAAAAAGGTGCTGAAGATATCAGAAGATAAACATTTGTAATATTTTCAGTTCAAGCCTGCACTGGTTGGAGATTTTGTTCTGTAACTAGATACTGTGCTGTATATGCATTGATATGATAAGAAATAGTCTTGAAAGTAACGTTTAAAATCACTAGCAAACTTCTCAGAATTCAGTATGCCAGGTTTATGAATGAATGCTCTGCCTGCTCCTTTTAAACTCATGATCTTGAATCCAGACATCTCTGCACTAATGGGACTTTCTTGCCAAGCTTTCGAACTGACCTCTGTATCTGGGCACGGTTGATACACTGTGACAAAGATGTGCCTCACTGTAGAGCCCAGTGTAAACTATTAATGTCAACAAAGAGACCGGAGCAGAGAGACAGAAATATGTCTGTTTCTGCAAGGTTCACACATATGGAGAAAGCAGCGGAAAAAAAAGTAACAATCTGCATTTCAGCTGCTTTTCTAAATGAACGTATTCAACAATGTGGCAGGCTAGTAGCTTTGTCTTCCTGTCTAAGACTATGCCAAAATAGAGTGAGAAAGCCTAGGGTCTTTTAAAATAAGGTGTGAAAAACTCTGGGGCAAGTGTAGAATTTTAGAAAAGAGCCAAAACCCCTGTCCATCCTCAGAAGAGCAGAATGACAGAGCTCTGGCAGTCATAGCAGCCACCACCGATTTATTTACGAGTGTCTGGAGTTGGTCCAGTGTAATTATGGGCCAGAACTCCAGATCAGATTCACTTGACATTTGAGAAAGTCTGTGGAAAAGCAGCAATAATAAACTGATAATAACTATCTGTCTCACAAGCAACAAAACATAAAAGGAAGAGAAAGGGAAGGTGGGGAGTGGGGGTAGCAACATAATCCCCATAAGATCTCCTTCTTGTCAGGAGATACTTTCAGTACATAGCCCTATGTATATTCTGAAAGGAATTGTGGAGAATTTTGGAGTAAGTTCTGCCTCATTTCAGTGCTATTGCAATTATTGCTCTGGAAAAAAAAATGAAAATGGGGAGTGTAAAGGAAGATGGGATAAGTTGGGACAGCAGTTCCTTTAGGTGGAGGAACTTAGTTTGTGGCCCACATGGCACTTACACAAGCATGCTCATCACCTAAATTATATTACCATGAAGTTGTTGGCTTTGGAAAAAGATGTTTGAAGAAACCATGCTGTAGCATGTGGTTTGCTTTCAACTTCATGCAGAGTACAGAAATACAGTTTCTGTGCTTTACTGCAGGTCTGTTCTCCTTGTTTACAGCAATGGTATAACATGTATGATATCAGGGTTAAAAATCTTTGTATGTAAAACCTATGAAGTCTTATATCAGGATTTATAGTCCATTTTTCAGTCCTTTCCGTTTGAATCACTTTGTATTATTTGCTGTTGAAGTTTTGTAACACTGCTTTAAAAAATCAACCCTCTGGGCATTTTCCAGAAAAAAGTATTTTTTAAGTAAGGTAAGTTGATTAATTCTGCTGAATGGAAAAGGCATCTTCACTGACAAGAAAGAGGACTGACATTTAGTTTACAGTTGTCTCAAGTATTTTGTTTCAGGTGATGGAATTGAATTGCAAGTTATGAGTAAATGTTTAGCAAATCAAGAACAGTTAGTTACACTTATGGTCCATGTAAACAGCATATTGTGAGTTATGTAGATTTCAGAATGCATCACCTACAAACGCACAGGTACAAAGGACTCCATATGTGTAAATGGTTTTCCTCAGAGGAAGCATTCCAATTAGCTGCTTTCATCAAACAACAGCAACCAAATGTCAAGTGCCCTGGCAATCAATACCAAGGTCAGTAACACTAGACGGTGCCTGAAGGAAAAGGAATCCTGCATGAATGAATGGGGTTACTGGTCCAGAACATGTTGCCTTCAAGTGACCTGCTTTGCCATGCTTACCAAACTTCTCAGGAATTTCCAACTCGCAACCGGAGTAACTCCAGTTCTGAAGGAGAAAGAATATTGGAAAAGGAAGGGTCACAGCTGTATGCAAAAAAAAATCAGTTCTCAGATATCTAGTGCATGCACACTTCTCCTGGTTAACATAGGAGTCACACACATCTCCCTGATCTGACCATGATATCATCTATTTCTGCTTTGGAACTATATGTAGAACCAGAGTTCTATGTTATTTAAGGGGTTTGGTTGGTTGGTTTTTAATTTGGCTTTTTATTTAAATTCTTTATTTGGCATCTATTTAATGCTTTAGGTTAATGTATTATTTCTCATAGGTATTGAGGAGGTGACTTAGAAGTCTGAGGCCCTGGCATAAGGTTAATAATAAAAGTTTGAACTGTAGGATTGAAATTCTTTTTTTCTTACCTACCATACATCTGGCTTTCACCAGACATGCCTTTTTTTTATTCCTGGTAATTTTGTTGATGTGGAATTGGAGAATGATGACAATTGTCTGGAACAGCCTTACCAGAACAGCAACTCTGCCTGGGCTGCTGGATATCTGGAAATCCTAGACACATTCACTGTGTGTTGCAGATCAGCTCCACAAAGTATGCAGCACTTCCACAGTGTAAACCTTCTCAGCATATGTTGCCCAGATGAACTGCACAACCCATACTAAACCCAATTACTGTGCAAAGTCAGATTAACTATATAATTTATACACTGTACATATGATACTTGGACATGCTGGGCTTCTGGAGATTTTCTGTTCTTCCCATGCTCACAGAATTCTTCTGGGTATTTCTTGGGTAGAAATGAACTGACTTTTTATTTACTTTTTCGCATGTCTCTCAATGATGAGACACTGTTACCTGGAAAATCTTATTTTTGCTTGGAATCAGCACATAAATTTCAGCAAGACTATTACAGTCGGTCAGCTGAGGTTGCACCCAAACCGCTGAGCTCAGTGGAGTATTGGAGCATAGGGCACCTTGAATGAAGCTTTCAACTACTGAAAGCATCTGAAGAACATCAAGAAAAAGTTGAAAGCCTCTGTACATGTCCCTCAGAAAGCAGCTGGCACTCAACGTACACATTCCAGCAAAGCCAGTGGGCCTCTCTGTCACAGTTTCGTTCATGTTATTTGGTGTAACAGTCCTCACATGGAGCTCACAGTCATTAAAATACAAAATTTTAGTGCTTCCAGAATAATCTGAGATTTTGAAAGTCTTTCCTCAGCTTTGACTTCCAGTACCATCTAGCAGTCTTACAGCATATATTAAAATGTGAGAGTTAATATGCAAGAGAAACAAAAATAGTAATTCCATAATGACAAGAAACATCGCCATTAGCAATCCCATTTTGCTGTTCATAAGAATTTAGAGAGATATTGGCATCAAATACACACAGTCTGTAGTGCTTAAAAGGAACTTAATGTTGCTATTTCAGAAATACTGCCTTCCCGTGGCAGTACTGAACTGCACTCAGGTGCTCCCCAGTGATTTCAGAGAGCTTCAGTGTGCTCAGCCTTTGCTTGTAAGGGATAGTATGGGAGCAGTCTGTCCAGTGGGCGTCCTTTTTGCTGCAGAACTTTTTGAGAAAAGATTGTTTGACATTACTTTAGAGTAACAATGATTCTATTTTACATAAATAAGTAATTAAAAAAGTTGCATTCAAGGGGACAACAGTATTTGGGGAAATCAATTTAATTTTCTTAATTGCTTCAACTGGAAAAATAGAAGGCGGAGAATCAGAAGCACCAAATGTTTAGGCAAATTTTATTTTTAAGCAAAATGCTTTGACTTTGGATTTGAAAATGTCAGGTCAACTTTATGTTTGGTTTAATTTTAAAAGATCTGCAAAACTGTTAAATAAATTTAAGAATGAAACAAAACACGCTGGAAAAATCATAACTCTGGAAGTTTTTTAATTTTCCTTTTTTTTTTTTTTCCTTCCAATACTGTACTCACTGAATCAGAAGTCCATGACACATTGCCTTTGTGGACTGGCTCTGGCCACTGCTCAGACATCCAGTAATACTGTTTACATGAAGCTGTGTCTTGGTCTTGTTAGCTGGAGCTTTGTGGCTGAAGCTAGGAGATGGAAGTGGATGGCCCTTAGTGATCTACTAGCAATAATAAGTTGTCTGGAGCGCTCCTGCACTTAAACACAGTCCTCTTATGAAGACCTACAATTGCTAATACTTAAAGGCATGTGAAAAGAATAACCTTTTTAAATTATTCCTTCCCAAGTCTTATAGTAGTGCCATACAAACATGCAGTGTGATTAATGTTAGAAGTCCCAGGAAAAGCCTAAGTTTGTTGCAATCTTTCACTAGAATCCTGCAGTTTAATAGCTTATTCATTATTTATTGTCCATCTTAAAGTCATGTGTTAGCAACAGATATGAGAGGGGCTAGGAAAAAAAAAAACAAACGCAACAAAAACCCAGAAAACAATGGAGACACTTCTTATAGGCAATCCATATCAAAAAAGACTGTAGGAGGGGAAACCAGAGATTAGAGTGACTTCTGTCTACAAAAATGAAAATATTTGCAATCTCACTTGCCAAGTTTGTAGTCAGAAAAGCTATACGGAACACATCTTCCTCCAGGCCAGTGTGCTCACATCTCATCTGTGAAATAAAGATCTCATTTTTGGCTTGCCCAAAGCAACTTTTCAGAGAACCAGAATAAGGTTATTTTAACAGGAAAGCCCTAATTTAAACAAGTAACACTCTGTACAACTCAGGGCTTTTCTAGCAAACTGAATTCATGAAGGAACAAAAAAATAAACAGAGAGGTTTTGTCTCTTAATGAAAGCCCACCCAGCCTCTTTTAGGTCTAAATAAAATTTTCGAGGCAGGAATTTTATAGAAAGACAGATTTTATGAAGCAAATTCTGGTTTTTGACCAAGTGATATAGCCAGTACTTAGGCGACGTAGCAGTTTTCGTTGCATTTTTGTATTGTGATCTTTCTTATAAAAAAACGTCATCAGTGTCACCGTGTTGTCTAACGTAAGCACTGTTTTCGGTATACACTAATTTTGCTACTATTCTTCTATATTCATTGTTTGTCTACAACATGACTCAGATATCAAGATTAGATAGAAATCAAAGTCTGGGTGCTGAAGTTGGAGATGAGCAAGGAAGCACCTATGTTTGGGAAAATCCCTGGAGACCAGTTGCATTAACTCTGAACCTCATCATGTTGCTGTGCCAGTGGGGAACAGCCAGAGCAGAAACAGCCACACAGGAGGTTTTTAAAAGCTCAATGGGCTTAATGTCATGAGACGGTCATAAGCAGTAAACTGCCAAACTGCACTCCTTTCTCCTACTGTGAACTAATAGCTACATAAGGTACGAGGCAGTGGAAAATCAGGTTCTAAAGCTATAATTCATTTCTTGCAAAATGTTTACATTTTAACCATTTATAATGTCTTAGTGTGTTCAAATAATCTGTAAACCCATGATCTTGAAGCCAGTCCAAAGCCAATAAAAAAAGCCAGTACCTGCAACAAAAACATCACAAGTAAAGGAATATTAAATGTGCTGCACAGGGCTATATAATGAACACATTTGGGTGGGATTGTTTGCAGATTTGCAGATTTAGCCTGGCTTGGGCAGACTTGGCTCACTTTTTTGGAAACTGCATCCTCCTGCATTAGGGTTGGATCTTCTTCCTGTTCTTCTCTGGTTTTCTATATCAGTTATCTTTACACCCAGGTCCAAATCCTAATATTCTTCTTAATCACTGTCACTAAAGCAAATAATCTTCCCCAATTTGATGTGAGTATAATTATATTTCATTACTACACAACTGAACCATGAAAGACCCATAAAATGTTATATTTTATGCTAGAAGCAGTGAGGAAACTCTGAATAATACTACTTCTCCTTCACACTGCTGGCATCTATGAATGGTTGGGGTTTATGGTGATGTGTATGTGCAGATCATATACAAATCAAATCAAATCAAATACAGAAGCATAAAGAGAGAAAATTCAGATAACTTAGGAGAGAGGGCACTACCATAATGAGGCTACTTCTGCGGGGTTACCAAGTTATTTTTCCCAGTGGAAATAATGACAATAAATATGGAAAGATGTAGACAAACATCTCATTGATGGGAAAAATTAGTTAGGATGTTTGTTCTTCAGACATTCACTGCTGTCATATCTCCTGCTCCTTCACAAACACTGGAACCTGAGTGAAAACGAATGTATGTGAAAGTTGGTGGAGACTTGTAAGTTCTGTTTTCCACTGTTGTAAGGTCTTTTAATGCTCCCAAGGAGGCACCAAAAAAAAGCAGAAAGTGGCAAAGAGCAGTCTGCTGCCAACAGCATCTGAGGGGAAGATGTTCTGGTTGGAGCCCAGGAGGTGATTCCAGGGCAAACTTCTTTCCAGCCACCTTGAGACAAATGACCAGCAGGTGAGTGCTCTGCTACCTTACTTGACAAGTACGCCAAGTACAAGATGTGGAGGACACTTATATAACATTTATGATACTTTTTAGTAGAAATTTAGTGAAAAATGGTAACCAAGGAAGACTCTGAATGAGGTTCCCAATCTATTCCTAGCGCTGGGCAAACATTTTCTAAATAAGCGTTTTCCAGTTTGAAAATGCTGACTCATCAGTGGGAATGTGTCAGGGTGTATGTTTCATGTCAGAAATATTCATGCTTAGTAAAAGGAAATTTAGTTAAGGCTTATTGCAAAGATTCTAGAATAATATTTTTTCTTTGTTCCTCTTTCAGAAGAACTCTTATTATTTAAAAAAAACAAAGAAATAAGAAAAACAAAATGGATTTTTTTTAATACTAGCATTCTATTGATATGAGGGGGTTTTATTATTTTCTTTTATAGGGCTTTATGAATTCTCTGATTTTCCCCCCTCCAAACCTGGATATATTTCAAAATGTTAGAATTTCCTGTGAAATAGAAGTTCCAGTTCTGCCATGTCTTGCAGCCTTTAGGTTGGGAAATGGTGGTAAGTCTCCCTAATTACACCAATAAACCCCAAACTTGCAGCAGGAGACAAAAAAAAAAAAATTGTGAGAAGAAATAACTTTTGTAGATTTGTATGATGAGCATGTCCCCAGTAACTCAAGCATACGTGCAATTTTTCTTGTAACAGAAGTATTTCTCCTTATATACAGGAGCTTTTCAAAAATAAACCTGTGTTTGCTCTCTGACACTGTTGTATGAAGGATACATCAGTGGTATGGTTCAAGCCATTCTTCTAGTCATTTTTTCTCATCAAACTGGAATAAGAAGATGGATTTTTTTTAAATCTGTGGCAAAAATAATCACTCATAAAATCATGGAATCTGAATGTAACCATTTGGGGCCTTTTAAAGCTGCCTTGCTTTGCTCAGCTGTGCTATTTCAACTGCTCATTATTGGCATACTTAAATATTCATCTACAAACTTGGAAATCACAGTTCTCTTCCTGAACAGAATCTGAGACATTTATTTTTCAAGTAAATTTAACAAATGCTTTCTCTCTCTTTTTCAGAAGATTAAAAGAGAGAATGCCTAAAGAGGACATTATGTCATAAGGCTTTCACCTACTTAATACAATTGATCCTACCTAAGAAGAGTATTGATAATTCATGCTATTTGACCAAAGCACTTTTTATTTCTAAAAGTGTATAATGGGAGATGGACAAAGGGAAAGAGATACGTAGGCAATAGTAAATTCAGCTGTGTAACTCCTGTTAGATCAAAGACCAGAGGAAGAACTCAAAGATAAGTAGGAAGGTTCTGGGCTACCGTAGCTTTTTTAAAAAGTCAAAAACAAACCAAAACAAAGTTCACAACTTTGTTTATTCTAAGAATGTGTAAATCTGGATGCACAAAGAAATAACATGCTATCTACAAAAAAAACATTTCCATTTGCTGGCTCCTCCCATCTGAATTCACTGGATTTTGGCCAGAGAGTTGTAACTGCCAAATTTTTCTCTAACAGAAAATCCATCTGAGCAAAATTTAATATTGGCAGAGGATGTTTGGAGACATGTGTGAAAAATTAGGAACCCTTTAAGGGAAGAAGTCACCCAATTAAAAATGTGCAGAAAATAATCTATCATACATTCCCATCAAATCCCTTTTGATTTCAAGTACCAAAATAATGACTGGATCAGATCCCAGTTGAGTCTAGAGCTGGCTAAACTGTTTGTTATGGATTTACCATTACTTTTCAAGAGAGAAAAAATGTGAATTGAATTTTTTAATGGTTTTAGTGTGCCTTTTTACCTACTTTCTTTGTTGAATACCTTGCACAAATAATTTTCAGTCCTTTGGCTCTTTGAAACAGCTTCCTTTAAGCATTTCCACGCATTTATCTGTGTTGTGTGTTTCTACTTTCAAGTATTGTTTTTCCTTGACTGGATGACTCTTAAATTTAAAATAGAATCATAAATCAGGGGATAAAAATATCAAACTGTAGCATATTTTGTTTCAAGAGGGTAATTACTTCCCTAAAATATATGAAAAGTTTGTAACCACAGGCATGTGGAGGAAATGCTAAATAAGGCAAGAGTTAATAATACTGCAAATTAAACAGAACACATTCTTCAGCTTATTAGCAACCATATTTGCTACTTAATAAGTTTTTTTTTTCTTATTCTGTAAATACTGACTCAAGTCTACCACAATATGTGTGGTGCTGGACCTGTAGAACAGAAATCAGTGGTTTTTTCTATTTTGCAGATAAAACAAAAAATTGCAAAATAATTCTGTGAAGTTCTTTCTTCCTGTTTCATTTTGTAATCATCATCAAATCACCTTCTTGTTTAAATAGCAACTTTTTTGTAAAAGAAATAAAAAAGTCAGAATAATTTCCTTATTTCCAAAGTCAGTATTTAATTTCCAGCATTCTTGAACAAATACTTTTGGGTGTTATCCATTTTACCAGGTCCATCACAATCTTAAACACATGCATATCTCTGAATAGAGTGAATTGACATCCAGATATGCCTCTTTCCCTGAATTTACTAAAAGTACAGAGTTAGACAAAATGCTTAACTCAGATTTGGATACAGGCAAGTATCTTTGGGGTAGGTTTGAAATTACTTCACATATTGAAGTCTTAAATTTGTGATTTATCAATTCAAACCTGAATTATTCTGCATATTTGGTTCAACTCCATTTCTGAAGCATGCCCCAGAGAGAGATATGATCAAATAGTACTTAATTCTCCATGTCCATAAAGATTTGAGTTCTATTATTTCATTTCAAATGATATGTCTCTTATCATAGCTGCAGGGTGTGTTACAGAGTTACCCTTTACTCTGCTAATCAAGAAGAATGTCTCTATTATTCTCCACATTTCTTTCCTGGAGGCAGTCCCTGTTTCTGGGTGTTTGCAGGCAGAGTGATCAGCTCACCAGATGTATCACTGGAAGTCTGAACAGAAACAGCCCCGTGAATTTCCAGCCTTGTGGCTTCTGTGATTGATTAAATAGAGATCTGTGCATTCCAGAATGAAAACCAAAAAATGCATCCTTCATGAGCATCTTCTCCAGCAACTGATATAGAGATGAGAAATTATTTTGATGTGTGGTAATAAGTATTTAGCAAAGATCTTGGTTTCATTAGGAAGCTGCTGGACCTCATGAGCCTCAGACATAGGCTGTCACATATGGCAATCCAGGTACAAACAGTGAAGGTAAAATAGCTTTATAATAAGTATAATTGTTGTAGTCTATATTTCCATATTGGCAGAACCCCTTCTCAAAACAATTAAAGTTAATTTATTTTTTTTTCCTTGTGCAAGTTGTGGTATACCTGTCCCCCTGTGTCTGGTTTGGTAACCAGTTACAACATTTTTAATAGAATCAAACCACAATTTAGGTTAGAAAGAGCTTCTGGAAGTCACCTGGTCTAATTCCCTGCTTAAAACAGGACTAACTTCAATGGTAGATCAGGTTGGTCAGGGTCTCATCCAGTTGAGATTTGAGTATCTGCAAGGATGAAGTCTCTGCAAGCTCTTTGGACAACTTGTTCTGGTGTTTGGCTGCCCTCAAGGAATTTTTTTCCTAATTGGAATTTCCTTCTTGTGGTTTGTCTCTGTTGCCTCTTTGGCTGCTGACCTCTAAGGTGAGTATGTCTCCATCTTCACCCACTAGGTATTTGGAACAGCAATTAGATCCTCACTTCTGGCCTTCTCCAGGCTCAACAATCTCAACTGCCTCAGACTCTGTTTGTAAGTCATGCACTCCATCCTCTTAACCATTTTCGTGGGCTCCTACTAATAATTATTACATTTTTCACTTTTTCTGCAGTCTCTTAGAATTGCCTCTTTAAAAAAATCCCACGCCCTTGAAGTCAAAGTATATTTTTATTTCTGTAATTTCCAAAATATTTTCTGTAATCTGATCATCCCAAAAGAGAGCTGTATGAAAAATGCAACCAGCTTTTCTAGTCATCTGGTCTGTGGAAGAGTGACTTACTCCATTGAGGCAGCCAAATTTAAAAAGGAAAAGAACCAGATTTAGCAACCATATCAAAAGCAGACATGGTTTCAAGAGACCTAAGATTCCTATTCCATCCAGATACCAGCCCAGTTAGATAGCACAAACAACTTCCTAACTCTCTGTTTAAAGGTGGATGGAGAATGTATTTCTAATCTAAAACTATTTAAAACCTAAAATTAGTAGGTGTTTGTGTACATCGGGTTAAAAATTACACATACATTTCTGAAGACATACCAGGGAAGAACCAACGACAATGTGGTCAAATTAGGGCTCTGAGCCTATTTTTGCTAGAAAATACAAAGAGTTAACAAATTATAGAAGGCGTGACTGCAATTAAAATACTGATTCCTCTTTTATTTCAGTAGAAAGGCATCAAGGTAGACTGACAGATTTCTGTCCACAAAGAATCCTTAACTGAATGTTCAAACCAGAGGATATCCTCTGAGCCCAGTCCTACTTCTATGGGCATGGCAACTGTTTAAAACACCGTAGCAGAATCTGGCTTTATCCACCCGGCTTTATCCACCCGTTACTTTTGCACGGGGAAAACCCAGAGTTCGTGTCAATCCAAAATCAAGCCAGTTATGAACTGAAGCGAGGAAGAAGTACTGTCCTGATGTCTGGGGTGAGTGCCTGCTGTCCCACCAGCCCTTTTGCAAATAGGTCAGTGGCCTATTTGTGCTCCCTGCCTGGCCACAAGTGCAGGCTGCCAGCGGGGAGTGAGTCAGCTGAGCCCTGCACAAGCTTGCAGTCAGTGCTGAGTGACTGCTGGCTTCCTTCTCTAAATGCTTCACCCCTTCCTGCAGTGTGGAGAAAGTTAACCAAGCTTTCCGGAGAGTTCAGGGATGGGTGTTCATTTTTGAAGAACAAGTGGGAACTGACAGTCTCAGCTTCCTGCTGGTCACTGTTGTGCTTCTGGGAGGGAAGGCTGAGCGACTTCCCCAACCCCAAAATCTTAAGCCATGCACTGAGGCTGACCCAGTGCCAACACGCTTCCTGCAGCTGATATGTTTGTGTTTCATCCCCTTAATCAGTGACACCACCAACTGCAGCATCAGCTGCAGGGAAAAAGAGAACCTCTGCCAGGTATGGGGTTGTTTTTCACATGTAGCAGGATTTGACTTGTTTATTGAAGGAAGTGTAGTTATTAGCTGTGTCACAGGACTCCTGCCCATTTGGGGACCAGTGGGAAAGAGTCCTTTCCTATCCATTTAGACCAAGTGTAACTACTGGGGCAATGAGCACAAGGAGGAAACCAACAATCTCTTAATCGAGCTGGCTTAGTAGAGGCCTAATCTGGCTGAATTTCTGGGATTTCTGGATTTGCACCCAGAAAGCAACCCAAATATATTATACAAATTTTAAGATAAATACCTCTAGAAAATAATGTCATATATTATAGGAATTATAATAATATATATTGGTGTTATATTTTAAAACCAAATTTGCAGGCAAGTATATGTAGCTAGCTACCCAGAAACTCCTTCTAGGTGCCCTGCACAAAGGCAGCACTCCTCTCCTGCTCTGGTGAGTGCACAGCAAGCGTGGTTGCCACATTACATATATATTATGCTACTGAAGTGCATTATGTGCAAGATGTCCATTATGTCCCAAACATTTCAGATTTGCATGGCCCACGCCCAAGAAAAAGACAAAGCAACTATGGTTCCAGCTGTTTATTTGGAAAAAGAGCCTCAAGGCTCTTCCTACATCATTCTGTTAATTCCTCATTGTCAAGCTGGTAATGTTTGATTTCTTTCTTTCCTTCTTTCCATCTTCCCTTCTTTCTTTCTTTCCTTCTTTCGTTCCTTCTTTCTTTCCTTCCTTCTTGCCTTCTTTCTTTTTTTCTGCCATTGGCTTTGTCTCTCTTCCCATTTTGTTTTAAAAAATAATTTCTGCAAAAGTTTCCAAAGGATAATTATCTCAGGAAATACTTGTGTTCTTTGGAAGCCAGTATTGTTAAATACCTGTGGATTTACTTCAAAGGAGAGGAAAGTTTAAATACAGAATTACTGGCAAATTAGCTCATTTCTAATTTTCATCTGCTATTTTAGATTTGTAGCTACAGAGAAACCTTAATGTAGAACAAACTTTAGCTTAAGGAGGCATCATGATTTGCTATGAGACAAGGGTCAGAAGCAAGCTCTGGAAACCATTTGTCAATAAACCCTGATAAAACCAGGAAGCCATTCATGTGGTTTGTATTGCCACTAAATCTTTAAAGTACTATTTATCATGGTGACAACCACCAAATAATCCAACCATTATAAAGGAACACTGCTAAACAGTTTCAACACTATAACATTGAGTTGGAGCATCAAACACTCAGCTGAGCCAGGTTCTAGGAAGACACTAGAAATATCTCACAGCCACTTAGTGAAGAAAAGCATATGGACTCACGAAAATGAACTTTACTACACAAAAGTGATGTACAGAGCAGAATAACTAATGATGCTTGCCATCTGTGCAGCATGAAAGGATACCTTGAAATTAGAGGAGGGTGAGAAAAGGAATCAGATGTAAATGATACTTTCTCTGAAGATGGTTTGCAGTCGATTGTTTTCTCTGGAGAATGATAGATACATCTTACCCAGGCAATGATCCTGGACATAAACAACAGTTGCAATGTTAGCACCTTGTATGCTATTCCTGATATGTTTAAAACATTAGACAGTTGGTCATGGGAAGAAGAGAGCCAACAGCACTTACAGCTTAGAGACAGCAGGAGCTCTGAGGCCTGGAAAGCTGACAGCAAGCCACGAGAGGGGTACTTAATGAACCGGGTGGGTAGAAGACTTTGACCCTCTGGTTCTTTTGTCCCAGTTGAAAAGCTTTGGGCACACTCAGCCTGTCTTGGCTAGTGGGTTAGAGAAAGGTCTGGTTTCTCTCCCCAGAGGTCATGAGATTGCTTGATTTTCTTTGAGGATTTTCACCAAATAGCCTGTGCCAGCTGCTATAGCACTTGCAGGCTACTCTGGTTCAAGGCTCCGTGGATGCAAGCTGCACAGTTCACTGCCTGGTTCTTTTCCCGGTCCAGAAGAGCCAGAACAGGCCTCTTCTATCAGCTGTGCAAAGAAAGAACCTGGAAAGGCTGGTACCAGCACTGTTTTAAGTAACAAACTCTTAGAAGAAAGGGAAGACATCAGTTTACTGCTGTTACTGTCAGACAACTGAGCTCTGCTTTTCCTCTTGCTCATCTTTTTCTGCTTTGTTTTCCCTCTTCCTACATCTCAGTCACAGTCCTGAGTGCCCTAACAGGCTCAAAGTGCCCCTACCTTTCCTCCCAGTCCAATACTCCCTCTCATCTCCTATTTCAATAATATTTTCCCCATGACATACCCTGAATCTAGATTTATGTAATGGAAGTACAGCAAATGAGTCAGAAAGAAATGGAGCTAACAAGCCATGCATCTATCACCACCCCCTCCCTCGATTTGTCTCTGCTATTATATCCCACAAACTTGACCAGTGCTTGTTCTTTCAACTTGTAAGTTATTAAGGCCAAGAACTCTATCTTTGCATGAATTTGGGCAGCAAATCATTCAGTGGGGACCTCATTTCTGCTTGGGGCATTGCAATAATATCAGTTACAGTAACTGAGAGTCTCAGGTGTGCTTTGGCTGGAGTTGAACCATAACAAAAAGCAAGCCTCTGGACTATAAGCAAGGCAGAAGCTTATTCAGCCCTGACAGTGGAGTCTCTCACTTTTGCCAAACTTGGAATAGGACTTTATATTTTTCATTCCTGAAACAGTACAGCAGATTCCCTGTAGGAAAGCCTAGGGATTCTAGCCTAATTTTTTACTTAGGGAGTTGGGGACAGAGCTGAGAAATATCCTAGGGACATCTCCTTACTTCGCTCCTGGTACACCTAGATGAAAGCCATCTGCTAAGAACTTGCTAACACCACATCTCACTTGACCTGCCTGCAGTCAGAGCTCTTCTCTCTGTCCGGGGCTTCACCCTCCAGGCTGAGTACCTTGGCAAGTCCACGTTGTGTCCAGCCAGATTCTGCAGAGAGCTTCTGACTCCAATTAGGGGTCTCGTGTTTCCTTCGTGTTTTTACTACACATCCAGATATGACTGGAATTTCTGCTGATTTTAAGAACTTTGCCTCCAAGACAATTAGAGAGTCTGGCATCAGTTTTTAGGCATATAAATTTTTTTGTCCATAGATGTGCATATGTTTTGTAAGGAGTGGTGCATCTATTGCTCTGTTAGGGAGTTATCTCAAGCCCACACCTTGTAGACTGAGATATATCAGGTGCCATTTACCTTTGTACACAGGCATCAGTCATTTGCATCCATATGGCAGAACTGCCTCAGCAGCGAGTGGCAGACCCTTTTCTGTGCAATGACAGGGACATATTTTAGGATTTGTCTAATGCTCAGAATCACTGGTTTCACTTAGTTTCCAGTTTCAAGACTGGAGCTGTCAAGCTGTTTTAACATAGCAGAATGTATCGAGACAGATAGTTACCGTGAGGGGGGTCATGAATAGCAAGCAAGTTCATTAACTCACAGACGCTTTCTGGAAATCCGGAAATAGGGCTACGGACTAACCTTGAATTCATGAGTCCTTGTTTATTTCCATCTCTCTGCCACCGCACTAATTCGTGAGCCTGGACAACAGGTTTCATTTCTCTGTCTTACCTCCTAACCATGCTTATTCTGTAAATAACCAGGCCTTGTTACTCAAACTCCATTAAATTACTGTTAGGTTAAATTATTTTTCAAATATGAAAGCATATTCACAGAGAGGTTGTAAAGTGGTCTATAAAGCTGGAATGGACATGCCACCCCCACACTCTTCCAGCCTAACTGGGTGGGGAATCTCTCCCTAAACGGTTTCACAAGGTGACATGGCAAATAAAGTCAGAGAATAGAAAGCTGGAGCTTTTAGTTTCTAGATGTGTTCTCAGAAGATCGGATCCTTGTCCTCATTCTGCTTTTGTAGCTAGCAATTTCCTGAGGAAAATAATAGCTTGAGAACCAGAGGTGGGAGGAAAAAGGAATCTTGCTGGCACAATGAGCAGGGTCAGCACTCAGCTTGGGCAGTACCTGTTTTGACCTTGTCTGTCTCTCTTTTGGAAAATACAATTGAGTAAAGGGAAGGAGCTTTGTAGAACTTTTGAGAATTTTTTCATTACTGAAAATGTTGTCACAAAACTAAGCTAGCATGGGAAACACAATAGATCAATGATTCATCATATTTAGTTTCTTCTTTGACAGTGGTTAATACCAGATACTTCAGAAAAATATGCAAGTAACTTTATATAGTAGATAGTCTAAGGTTAGGCTGCCCAAGACTGTTTTCTTCCTAAAGCCAGGTATCTGGCTGATGGCCTGCTCTGTGAAGGTTTGTTTCCCCACAACAGTGGTTCAAAAAAGATGCAATGATACACTGATTCCATAGATTACCTAATCACTGTACTGAATTATTTGTTTTTCCAAAGTCCAAGTTATTAGAAACAGAATAGGAAGGAATGTTTTGAACTGTCTTGGTTTCTAACCTACCCAGATGAACCAAAGCACTGGGATATTATTTTAAGTGCTCTTCAAAAGGAGTTGTAAGAAAGTGTGAGTCTTGAAAGTATCCATTGCATCCATTTATGGGGGCTATGCCTCTGTTATCTACATGTTTCTCCCTCAAAAGAAAGTGAATAGTCAGAAACAGGTTTGAGTGGTTTTCATAGTTTTTGGAGTTTGGGCTCAGTCAAGTGTCTGAAAACTAATGTCTATTTCAAATTTACACATACCCCATATTTCAGTAGATGCAGAACCAGTAAAACATTATCTCAGAAAAAAATTTCGGCTCTCTGACTTCTGGCAGCGTTCAGAAACCATGCAAAACCAGCATTTTTTTGTGGTATTTCTGCTTTTTTTTGTCCTGGTGCCAGGATGAAATGAGAAACATAATGAACACTTAAAAACCTACTCATGAGAGCACTTCAGGTGGTTGCAATCTGCCTCCAAAACAACTGATGACACTGGCAGATCCTGGGATATATCTTCTCAATGGGGCAGCTCTCTTCAGGTAGTTGCTTCCACTGCTTGTCATTGACTGAAGTGTCTCCATGTATCTGATAAAAGAGAAACATTCAGATTAAACATTCAGTTTTAAACCTTTTCACTGTAACTTTTAGAGTTTGTTTGCTCCTTCTTGGTTTGCATCTATCTTAAATCAGACACTTCCTACCTCTTTCAACCAATACATTTCTGAAGACAGAAGAAATAAAAAAAAAGCCCATTCTCATTTTCTCAGTCCTTCTTCCAAATTCACAACAGTAATGCCCAACCTTTTGATGATACTGTAGCCTTTAAGGGATCATGTCTGAGATCACTTTGAAGCCAGAAATACCTACTGGTCAGTAGCAATAGCATAGCTGGTCAACCTTGCCTATGTATGTGCTCTGGAGAGCATGGCTTGTCTGCAGTAAGGCCTTCTAGAGCCTCTTCTTCTTGGCTTTTCAAGGCACTTTCTATGCCTTGATGCTGTGGCAAGGCCCCATTTGTCTTGTGTAAGTTCATTATAACCTCACTGTAATAAATTTCATGTAAGTTATTTCGTGGACTACAATTGGAGTCCGAGTTGGCAAAGTATTTGGTTCTCACAAGTTAGTGCAGAGATCAACACAGCCAAGCTAGGCTGAGAACTGAGATAAAAGGATTAGCAAAGATGGATTGTAGTTACCTTTCTGCCTCTGCCCATTACCCTGTGCAGAAGCTGCTGCTAGCCCACAGGCATTTAATGTTTGGTGCCTTTGCAAAAGGTTAAGAAATTTTGGGGGAACACCAGGATATTTAGGACAGTCAGATCAAGAACTAGTTCTAAAAGGGAATTTAAATTCATTTAGGGTAGAAGTGCACATCTTCAAAAGCAGCATCTGGGAGATCTGAGAGATCTTCCACTGCTAGATCATTTCTTTGTGAGGAGGGGATTTTTCAACATCTACTAAGTCACTAACCAGACTGTTACTAGAAAGGACTGGCAAATTACAAGCAAGTTGACAGCAGTTTTGTTCTACTCCAGATTCTGATCAACTGCCTCAAGTTTCTTCTGCATTAAATATATTGAAGCCACAGACACCAGCTGGGAGTTGGACAGAGAAAGAAAGTAGACACACAAAAGTTAATGAAATGCTGAGCTAAGAAGTCGATGTGCCCTGCGTAGGTAAGGGAAAGAGACCAACTCTTGCCATCACCCAGGGATTTTTTAGTGTGGTACAGCCTTTGGGATTTATAATTCAGGCTGCTTGGGATAATGTTGTTCTGTCTTTTGCTGTAACGATCTCCCTGTGTGATAGAGTTACAAAGAGGACAGTACATAATGTCGTACACATTCATGTTTTCCAGGCCAGTTAAACAAGCTTTCATTTGTTTTAGAAGGAATCTATTCAAACTTTGGCAGAGCAAGTCAATAACTGTGAGTTGCCTTTCTTCCTTCCACTTGGAATCCAGTCGGGATCACGCATAGACATGATGTGGGAGGAGGAGAGAAAGGGACCTCCAAGAAGTTAAATGCCTTTTACCATTAATTGAAGCAAAATGATCCCATTTCATGCATTGGCCTCCGCAACAACTGTATTAATTCAGCACTTCACTCTGTAACAACAAAACAGAAAGGACATCGCTCACCCTGCTGCAGTCCCAGCTCTGGCTCTTCTCTGAACTGTTTTTTTATCCATCCTACCCAGACAGACCCTGAGGTTGTGGCCTCTGGAGCCATCTGTTCCAAGGCCTGATCCAGATTTCTGGCCCTAGAGTGCCTCCTGCTACTGACATCTGCTCTATCTCCAGCATGTTTTGGGTGTCACTGGCATTCAGCTGCGCCTTTCACAAGGCATTGGTTTGTTCTGCACTTTAACCAGCAGCTAACTGGAGCTCTGCCCCATTAGCAGCACACTGACCCACCAACTTTTAGCACTGTATAACTGAAATGAGCTGAATCCTGAAGAAATTAAACAGGCTTTCTGTAAAACAGTGGCTACATTTATATAAACTTGTCAGTAGCTTTCAGTTGGTAGGTGGTGAATGGAGATGGAGGATACAACCCTGGAAGTGCAGACCCAAAGAAATGGGGAAAGTTATTGTACAACCCTCAAAAGGCAACATCTGCTCCCCAGACTTTAAATGAACCCTAACATTAAAAAAGGTGAGCCAGAAACTTTAATCATCTGCCCCAGCAAGGTGAGCAGTCCCATGTGCAGAGTTCATATGAGCCTGGTCTTTAAAGGATTTTGTGAATATGGTGGTGAGCTCTGACTAAAACCCAGATAAAATCCTCTAGGATAAACCGTAATTCATGGCCTAATCCTTTCCCTCACTTTAGTCACCAAATATTCTCACTCTGACTTAGTGGCAAGTTAAAAAAAAAAGTACACTCACCTAGCATGCACAAGAAATAAGGAAAAGTCCAGTAACTAACAAAGTTGTACTGCATCAATCCTCTCCCAAATTTGATCTCTTGCAGGTTGGATCCTCAATCCATCTCCTTTGTTTATACCTCAAGTGTAAACCTCTTCAGCTCACATTGTTCTGCTTCAAGAGCTAATTCCATGTGAGTCATGGTGCTGGAATGCCAATAAATATGGCTGTAACTGTGCCCCAGTTTGTTGCTGCAGATCACTTTGGCACAAAGTTAGGCCTGTCCTTATCTTTGTTTCTGCAACTCTTCTCAAAAAAAAAAAAAAAAAAAAAAAAAAAAAAAAAAAAAAAAAAAAAAAAAA
>NW_020955473.1:828233-830702 GCF_003031625.1 Empidonax traillii
AAAAAAAAAAAAAAAAAAAAAAAAAAAAAAAAAAAAAAAAAAAAAAGAAAGAAAGAAAAAAATGAGGAGCTTCAGGCCTGGATGTACCCTTTGGGTGCAAAAACAGAAGAAAAAAAAATTTAAAACAACAGAAATGGTTCATACATTCTTGAACTCAGCTACAGAGAGAGAAGCTTCCGAAGCTCTCTGAAGTGGGAAAGTCCATAACGCCCTCTATGAGGACTGCTCTCCATTTCTGCTAAATCAGGCTAAGTATTGCTATTTGCTATTTGTGATAGGATCTGAAAAGGGAGGTCCCAGTGTGACTGCTGTTAGGTAGGGATCTGTTTCCCAAAATCTGTTCCAGTGATGTTTATGTGGTTAAATTTGTTGCTTATAAATTATTTAGTGAATACTTAATAATCCTGTTTCCTTCCTTCCCCCCTCCCTCCCTCCTCTCTCCCTCTTTCCCTCCCTTCTGTTCTTTTTCTCTTTCAAGTGCATATTTAACAAATTTTTTTGGCATTTATTCCTCAAGAATAAGTTGTCAAAAAGTCCTTCACTGAAAGTGTAATCACAATCAGGCCCATGGCAAACCTATTTCCTGAAAGGTTTGTCCATATCAGCTGGTTAAAGTTGTCTAACAAGATCCATGTTCCTGGGGCCTTGAATGCAGTGCAGTAACTGGGATATCTATTTATAAGCTAGTTGAAAGATAATTGTGTTTATCTAATACTTAATCACTTGTATGAAATTTTACTAATAAATCAGCCTGTTGGATATTGCCCTAGTATGAATAATTTCTATCCATGCAGTGCCGAGGCCAGTTTTTAAACCTGGGTCCCTAAACCTGTATTTATTCACCCAGAAATAGTTATGTTTAGGGATTAACATCCAGAATTGCTTCCCAAATGGCTCCACATACACATCAGTGTTGCCTCCCCACTGTTTTCTGATGACAACTGAGTATAGGAGGTCAGCTGCAGGGCAGGGCCATCACATGAATATAAAGAAGGACATAGGCTTTTCTTTGTGTCTTTTCTGGGAGAAGATAATTTCTTCATCCAAGATTTCCAAACGAAGTTCTCAGAGTTTCATTGCAAGCTCCTTGATAAAAGCTAGGTAAAACAAACGAATCACATTTCTGTTTACAGCACACAATTCAGGCCAGGGGAAGATCCCATTAAATCTACTTATACTGGGTTTATGCTTACGTAGTACAATGCTTTTACATTGTTCCCCAGGGTAGCGTGCTGGGATTGTCACTGATGAGGACAGTGACCTTTAGCAGCCTGTGCTGCCAGAATCCCATTTCCAGCAGCTTGGGTCGACCACAAAAGGCAAATTAAACAAGCTCCCAAAACATACTAAAATTTTAAAGAAAATTATTTTTCCATCTTTCTGTTATGAAAGTTAAAGCAAATGCAATGCAAGGAGTGTTACCTGAGATATCTTTTGCACTTATAAATAACTGCAAGTATATAACTATGTACATTATATACATCTGTTTTAATGCAGGTGCATGAATGTATCTGTATACAGCTGTATATGTACTGAGATGATGCTGGAAATTCTGTCCAACATAAAGAAAACCTTTCTTTTTTGAACATTCCCTGAAAATCTGTCCCCGAAGTGGAACATTCCTTACAGCGTACCTTATTAACAACCTTGGCTTCATTAAGAGTAACCACTATCTTTTTCATCATTGACAGCAACAGGCTAAAGTTGTCTATAATTTACTGACAAGAAACTATTTAATTATCTTAACTGTTGCAACTTGCAGATCAGTCAGCATAGCACCCCCAGATAAGGTCCATATCTTGGGATGATATAAGATAAGGTCTGACTACAAGGTCAGGCTGTGCCTGAGAGCTCCTTGACTCAAGTGCTTTGCCCAGATGAGCCCAGGATGTTTTGACCCAGAGCCAGATCCCTGCAGTGCCAGCAGCACAGCCTGAGTGTCCAGCATCAAGGCCCAGGTCCCAGCTCCAGAGGCCCATCCAGCATTGACCTGCAGCAGCAGCAGCCAGCTGAGGACCAAGAGGTTTCTAGATCGCTCAGAGCAGAGCTCAAGGCTGCTTTTGATTGATCTGTTCTATGTGTGAAATTCCTCCTGGCAGATATCCAAAGTGACTCCAGAAACGTGATCCTTCAGTATCCTACCACCTGTCGTGAGATGTATGGAGCCACTGTAATCCTACATTCGTTGTCAGGGGAACATTTTCAGGCATTCAGGCTTTGATCTGTACTTGGAATATGCAGATGTTTAAAAATGAATCTAAAAGAAATTGTGTTTAAAACCATAGCTTTTTGTTCTGTCCTGGAATGAGTTGGGCTGCTTCTTGGAGCCTCCTCAGGAAAGGACATATGCCAGATCAAAGATTCTTATAGCACACGCAATCCATTTTTCCAGGAACTCCTGCAAATTAGCATCTGTGGTTAACATAAAGGGTGGAGGTATTTTTCTTAACCTCATTTAAAATTATTCAG
>NW_020955473.1:830899-845285 GCF_003031625.1 Empidonax traillii
TGTTCTGTCCTGGAATGAGTTGGGCTGCTTCTTGGAGCCTCCTCAGGAAAGGACATATGCCAGATCAAAGATTCTTATAGCACACGCAATCCATTTTTCCAGGAACTCCTGCAAATTAGCATCTGTGGTTAACATAAAGGGTGGAGGTATTTTTCTTAACCTCATTTAAAATTATTCAGCATAATTGTCCCAAAATACATGGATAAAATAAAAGTCCCTTAGAGGCTGTCAGTTCTGTAGGGATCCCTTTCAGCTGCATATTGCTGTTGGATATCTGGTCAGGACATGAGTTGTTGGAGGCAGAGTGGAGCTAAACTGCTCTAACTGCTCCCAGAAAGACAAGCTCTGTTAATGAGCTTCAGTGGCAGCACCCACTTGGTTTCTCCCAGTAAGTGAGGAGAGAGAATGAGCCCACTGTATACTCAGGCAGCATGAGGTGGGAGGGGAGGCATCCTTTTGGCATGCAATGTCTTAACTAAATCCTTCACTCATGCCTGAACCTCTCTGTGCTTCTGGATGTACAGAAGGCAGACTGCAGATTCCATGGTCAGAAGGTGCAGAGGAGTTACTTGTAGCTGTGGCACTACTTCCAGTCCAGCTCTCAGCTTTACTGTAGCACAGGCAGTGACATTCAGCTCAGCTCCTGCCTCTCCTGTATCCCTATATTCTGAAACCAAGGGTAGGAGTAGAGAGCTGATCTGCTCAACAGCCTGGTGGGGGTGGTGGGATGGGGAAGGAGGCAAAGATGTAGCTGCCCTTGTCTGGCAACTTCATGCAGCATGCTGTTTCCAGCCTGAAAGACTTGAATCCAATCTGAGGACTTCGCTTTAACTGGCAAAGGTGTGTTCCTGCTTCAGATGAGGATCTGTACCAATGCTGGCAATTTGTACTGTCCAAATGAAAGCGCTTATGTAAAGAGGACTCAAATGCAGTCCAGGCACTGGTGTAACCAGCTGGCTCTGCTGAGCAGTGGCACCCTCTGCCCTGGCTGGACATTCCTTGGGACTCTCATTTTAGCTTGGGTTTGTGCGTTACCTATTGCAACAGCCAAGTAACCCACACGTGCTCTGTAAGGGGATTCTGCAGTGACCAATAACAGTTCAGAGAAAACCATGCAGAGACAAGAAAGATTTGAATCCAGGGAGCTCTCACTGCTGATGCTTTCCCTTTGCTGTCCTGGAGGTCTGTCTTGAACAAGGCTGCTGAGAGGGGATGTCCCCTCAAAGCAAAGCCCAGATTACCACTAAGCTCCGCTATTCAATCCTTGCATTCTTGTTTGCAGGAAATGTGGATGTTTAAAAACAAATAATATTTTACAACTTCTTAAATGTTGTTGTTTCATTATTTTAGGAGAAGATACTATTAGGACGTAATGTAAAAATAAAACAGTGGGTTTACTACAACTTTTGGTCATCATGAAATCACAGGGAAAGAGGTCACTTATGCTCTATCACTTCCCATGTCAGGACAATAGTAATACTAAGCTGGGGCAGCCGCCACAGAGCACACATTAGGGTTGTATTTTCTAGCTTAGAATGTCTCCAGTTACAATTCTTTGGATCCAGACTGGGTCACAGTTTTGATCAAATTTCTGGCATGCGCTATCCCTAACCTCTTCTCTCTCCTGAGGAAAATCTTGTTCATGCAAAGTGAGTGCCATTTTCCACTAACTCTTGCTGGTCTGGGAAAGGACATGAGGTTGAAATGCTTAGGGATTAGGCTGGTACATCCAGCCTTCCCATGACACTGTCCCCCAGCAGTCCCCCAGGACAGAGCCCTCACCTGCACCCTGTGGCTGCAGAGCCTCAATGTGTCTCCGGTTCTGCTGCATGAAGAGATGGGGAACATGCTCCAGTATATCTCTGGGACACAGGAACAGGACTAGTGAAAAGACATTCAACTTAGTGTGGTAATCCTGATGCTGATCAAGCCTCCATTGAAGACAGACAGCAGAGGGGAGGACACACTGCTGGGCAAACTGGAAACCTGACCTTCAGACACAGAAAGCCTTGTTCTGAAGTGGTAGAGCTTTCTGGGGATTGGTAAGTGGACTCAGGCATGTTGCAGTGGCCCTTATGACACAGGAGCTGCAGCAGGCTCCAAGTTACTGGGGATGTTGAGCACACCAGCAAAGATGGGAAATTTGGCTAAGAATGGCTCTGAGATTGTGCCATTCAACACACAACCAGGACGTGTGCTTGGGTAACTGGGCCTGGGTCCAGTAGAGGGAGAGGGTTGGGGACGCCTCATGTTTCTGTATTTGTGGGAAGTGAATTAATGTGTGCAAAATTCCATCGTGCTCACTTAACTTATTTATGAGAATATCACACAGATTCAGCTCTGAAGGCATCCAGAGCACTGCTAGCCTTTATTCATGGTAACATGAAGTTTCATTCCAACCTTTGATGCACTTCCTCACTCCCTCATTATTTAAAGTGTGGTTTTGCTCTAAAGACTGCCTGTATAAAATTGGCATCTGCTTCCTTAGCAGATATGTTCCATGTGTGAAATCAGAATACCGGTCTAGTGACTACAATGGCAAGAATTTTTTTCACGTGCTCCTTTCTCGTGTTGATGGTGGAGAGGCTGAGTTGCACTCGAATCTCAGGCAGTAGCAGTACTGCTCTTTCCTTTTGATCCCAAGCTTTTAGCCAAATGAGGAAATGTGGACTGTTTCCTTTAAAAGGAAAAGTGGCAATGGAGAAAGTCCTTCCTTTGGTACACATCTGTTAATACACTAAGGGTATGAACTGGTCACAAATCACAGGAAAAATCAGACAAAAGGGGATAATCTCTTGTCTTACACTTCTAACCCAACCAGACATCCTTTCTTTCTTGCATAGCTTTTATATTGCACTATTGGGATGGGTTTTTTTGAGGGCTTCTTTCATATCTTCTCTGCTAGCTCCCCTTGGCTGTATGGCCTCTTTCTCAAACACTTAAGCCTTTGTAAAGGAGAGGCAGTAAAATCTCTCCCCCCTTACATGCCTCATGTGTACTTTCATCTGGGGTAGTGACACATACTTGCATTTGATGTGGAGGTTCCTGTAGGTTTAATTATATGGTTTCTTGTGGAATGTAATCATTTCTTCAGCTATCAAGTAGTGGTCGCTGTGGCTGGCCAAAGACAGTATTAAACTTCATTAATTCCTGCTCAGTCAGGTTCTGCACTCATTCATCACTCTGCAATCCCACGGAAGACAAAGACGGGTCTGGGGTACAATGACAGGCACCACACAGGGGTAATGCAGCGTAGCCTGGTCTCAGGCTGTTTGGGGCTGGGGATGAGACATGAGGAGGGGAACCTCAGCTTGATTTTTGGATCTAAAGTGAATCTTTTTGCTTAACAAATCAGAAAATCGCAATTGTCTGAATATAACTTTGCCAAAAAAAATCATAATAATGGTATTAAATAATTCAGAGATCTTCCAATATTTATCTGGAGAAATCTAGCCCAAGTTTTGTGGAATTTAAGGAAGATAATTTTTTTCTCTGGAAAGGTTTGCTGGTAGCAGGTAGGTTTGAAAAAAGGTATGCTGGCTAACCAGCATGCCTCTATATGATGCTTGCTTGGCATCAGGGCACCAGGGATTGTCCAGAGTTGCAGGCTGGTCAAACAAATAGTTAAATATATATTTGGACTTTTTTGGAGCTAAAAAACCAGAAAATGTGAAAAATATTTTCTCTATGTAGAGACTTGAAGACCTGACAGTTACAAACCTGGGTTCAGCTCTGTGCCTACTTCCCTGTCTGTTGCAGAACACTATCCTGTGGGGTGCTGGAACCTCCCTGTAGGTCAACTCCTTCCCACAAACCTGGTAGTAAAAGAGATGCCCTCACCCTGAGCTTGCCCTGTACCCCTCTGAGCTATTAGCAACCCCCTTACACGGTGTGGGGTTTAGAGCAGATGGGACTCTGACTAACACCATCTATACTAAGTCCTCTCTTATAGTCCCTTCCACTTTATGATAGACTTTATTACTGCAGCTGTGCTCTGGCACAGATTTTTCCGTAATACTCTCAATCCCTTCCCTGCTCATTGCTCTGACTGATTGGTTCCTTACTCTCATATTAAATTATGTTACATTTTTCTGCAGCAAACTGCATTATACTGTTTTAGAAGATGGTATTTACCATATGCTGGTCCAATCTCACTAATGAGCTAAACCCTCTTGAATAAAAGGCATTTTAGTTTGTACTGCCTCCATTGCCAGTATTCTGTACAGACCTGAAACACATAATTATTTCATGGGGTATTCTGCAAGTAGATTCAAGCAGATGCCAAGGCATCCTCCAGAATATATCTGTGGCAATATATTTTCAGGATTTGGCTTTTCCAATGCAGAACAGGTAAGACAAACAGCCATTGCAGCCTTTTTGCTGCCCTCTTACAGTAATTAAAATCTCCTTTCAAAAGTGCACTTTCCTTCCTTCTCGTAATCTGGTTTTTGATGTTGTTTCCAGTTTGATCTGTTCTATAAACCAATTACCACAGGCTTTCCCCGGGGGGCTGTTAATTGCTGACTGTCTCAGAACTACTAGACCATAACACTGAATGTATTTATTTAGGTTTCTAAAAGATGCTCAATACCACTGTCCACCAATTTGCTACACCTGAACCCGATAGAGTCTTGAGAACCCTAAATGTCCCAAACCTAGAGGTCCCCGTCTCTCCCCTGACTTCCCTCTGCAACACATGGGAGAGAAAAAAGCCTCACAGGCCAATTCCTCACATGCAGAAAGGCAACCTGTTTCAGTGCTTGATTGCTCCACTGAGTCTGTTTTAGCCTTTTTGCTGCCATTGGTCTGAATTTGAAATATGAATGGGTCATAAAGGGTAAATTTTTAGTTCAATCTTTGGCAATGGCAGTGAGAGGGAAGGAAGGGTTTGTGATGATGTTCAGAAATGACCCCAAGAGTTTGGAAGCGTCTTCTTATTCCCACCTGGAATGGGGTTGCTGTGAATAGGGACTTTGGGAGTGAATTAAGAGAGTAAATTATGAAAGGGCAGAGGTGGCCCCAGGCCAGGAGGATATCGAGAAGGTCAAAGTGGAGCCAGTACCTCAGGCTCTGTCATGAATTCACACACAAAAACCCCACGGCAAGACACCTCAGCTTAAAAGGAGCTTGCTGAACACAGCAGCCCAGGGAATATGTGTGTCTGACACTTGGTGCAGATTTTTTCTTCATGTTAACAAATGTGCATTTTCTCCTGTGCATGAGAATGTGTAACCCTTGAGTCTTGCTCTGTGGCTTCCTTACCAGAAGGGGTGCCTCTCCACAGAAACATCTGTGCAAGCCCCAAACTTGGCTGTGTTCTTCTTGCCCTGACTTCTGCACTGCTCTACACCCCTCGACTGTGCTTGCAGTGCAGATTTTTAAATGCCACGAAGTGTTATTAAAACAGGGTTTGTAAGGAAAGAAACAGCTTCTGCAGACTGAGGAATACAGTGTCAGCAAAAGAAAACTGTCTATCAGCAGCATGACTGCATGAGTGAAATGATTTCTTACAAATATGTCTGTCCCACAAGACAAAGCACTTCCATGTTCCCCTGATACATTTCAACTAGTTTAAGGCTTCTTGGTTCCAGTCTCTTGTTTCCACTGGTTGGCTGAAAAATATAAACTTACACATTTAAATATAAAAATATATCATTACATACAATAATAAAAATTAGTTGAAAATCTTATTGTTATAATTCCACATTATAAAATGTTGTTATTGGGTGTAACATAATTATAAATATGTAAATAGCATGGCCATGCTATGAATCATTCTGCATGATCCTCTTCAAGAACAAGGGTTTGGCCTTTCCCATTGAGCTGTATAGAACATGGACAAATAATAAGCACATGATTTTTCTGCTCATTGGAGTCCCAATACCTGATTGTGACCAAACCTGAGGGATAAGGGGATGAGGGAAAAGAGCATGGGTAGAAACTTGAGGGCATGAAAGTGAGAGGGTTTGTAGAGTCTTGTGCAATGCTTTGGAAAGTTTGCAAAAGAGTTGTGGTTTCACATTAGCTCTCTTAATCATCTGCAGGCTGGGAAATTATAGGAAAATACCGGAAACTGCAGTGACACCAAGTGTGATAACCTCTACAGAAAATGTGCAACCAGCTTTACTGACAGGAGTAATGTGCTCCAAAGAGCTTGGGAAATTGACTTCTAATCCTGTCTTCTGGTGAGGGTAAGGCATGAAACTGTTATGAGTCAAATATCCTCTGACCAAGTTCTTTCAGGTTTTTCACACAAGAAGGGTTTGACGTTTAGTATCAGATTTACTCATTTGTGGTATTTGACATTACATGGCATTCTGATTTAACAGAGATCACTCCGTTAACCCTGAAATCACAAGGCAAACACAACATAGCAATTGCAACATACCACTGTATCGCAATACAAACACGATTCCCATTACTGGCTGATGGCAGCTCAGACACATTGCTCTCTGCAGGGTCCATTGTACTGGTTAATGTTTAGACTCCGTGTGGGGCTGAGCCACAAATAGATTTCTCCCATGCTGGTCTAGCTGGCTTAGGAAGACAATACTCGCTGTTAATTATTTTAGGGAAGTCCGTTTGCATAACCAGTTGACCCACTCAACAGATACAGCTGCTTATCTCAAACAGAGGCCATCCTCTGGTCCCCCTTGTGTTAAGTTCAGCTTCCTGTAAAACAGCTGTGGTCACTTCCTATATGCTTTTCTGAACTTCATGAGCGCATCATCCTCGCCTATCTTCTTTGAGCCTTCTTCCTTGGATGGGTTTCCTTGATTTGCTGCAGAAGTCCTCTAAGCTTCAGAGCAGGCAGTGGTTCCACCCACAAAGTGGGCAAATGAATTCATACATAAAGCATTCCCATTAACAAGGACAGTCTCCACACTTCTATGTTTTAGAGACAGGATCCCACCATCTACAGCTAATTTTTAGTTGCTATCTACCAAATAACATATGATAAACTCTTAGTTCTGGTGGCAATCACCAGCACCAATGCATAACCCAGCCTGAACCCACTGAACTGCTCTGCCTGCCAAACTGGTATGTTAAATCAGCAGACTCTTCTGTAAACTGTGCCGTACACTGCGTAGCTTGAGTCTCTGCCATCAAAATAATAGTGTCCAGCATTTTTTTTATGGGTGGTCATCTTTCTGAGTTTTGTGAGCCATTTTCTCTGTCTGGAGACCATACATGGCTAAGATTTATGTATATTTATTTTCAATGGCCTATTCGCTAACTCTACAAGATTGTGCATGCAACACAGGGCACCCAGAGCTCCTTAATCCAAGAATGGGGGAGGAGCAGAGGAAAGAACTGAAGATTAAACAAGTGAGACTAATATTAAGAATCATTTTTATAGCATTCTTTAGAGTGAATACACTTTTACAACATATTTTTCTCCTAAATGATGTGTTCAGGCAGAGGCCCAATGTTGTAAAAAGACACATAATTGGCACTCAAACAGGTCTGAGTTATTGCCTGGTTGGTGTAATTTTACACCTGTCACTGCCCATATATTTAGAAAGAGTGAAAAAAACAGACCTGGGGTTGTTTCCCTGCTGGTTGCCTTCAGGCCGTGCTGACATGCTCGCTGAGTTAATAGAATGCCATTGCAAAGTGCAGTGCCTGCAGAGGCAAAACCAAGAGCTCATCTCAGACACAGCTTGCTGGGGCTCAGCAAGTGGCCCCTCGTTGCAGCACAACAGGAGCTGCATACCTTGTCGGGTGTGGCCCAGCTTTCCCATCTCCTTTTGCAGGAAGCAGGAGCCCACCCCCCAGGAATGCCCATTCCAATGTGACCCTCCTTGCCCAGCACTGGTGGGCTGGGGGCAGGCAGCAGGCTGAGACAGCCACCTTCTAAGGGCACATGTATTAGCTTTGGTTTTGTTTTGTTTTTCCCTGGGCTTTGCTGAAAGTACCTAGCCTGTGACCTCAACTGTTTTTCTTGAGTTTAAAATACACAAATATAATAGAAATCCAAAAGAACTGCCAGCTGAGACTGCTCAGACGTCAATAGGATTTATCCAGAAGAATAACAGTGCAACCCCAACCCTTTGTAATTCACCTTCTGGTGGCTGGGAGCAAAGGCTAGACAGGCCCAGTTAAAAAACTTGTCTCTCCCTGCTGTAAGTTTTAGAGTCAAGGTGAATTGTAACTTGCCCCAGGCTGCTGGGCAGAAGCCCCATTGTGAAACCAGAGAGTGGGTGCTTGGCCTCAGTTCTCCAGGAGCTTTCTGCAGGTGTCCCAACCTGGGGGGCCAGAGATGAAGAAAGCAAAACAGCTGGAAACTCAGCTCATGAGCCCAGCTGTGCTAATCCCCTCTGCGGAAGCGCTTGTCCAGGTACCTCAGGGCCCTAGGCACTGCTTCTTAATCCTCCTCCTTCGTTTGACCCAGATAGATGATTGTTTTTTGACTCTTCTTCTACTAGTTAGTCAGTGAGTCAGAAGCAAGGCAGTTGTCTGCAGAGCTCCAGCCATGATCTTCCTCAAAGTCTTTTGCGTGGTACAGCTGACCCCAGCAACTGTTGCTTGCTGATACAACCAAGGGCAGCAGGTTCAGCATAGGCAGAGCAGTCCTCCTCCCATGCCAGGCTGCTGAATAGTCCTCCTGCATTTCATAGGCACGTTGTGGTTCTTCTCCTCCTTCTCTGAGTGAGCTCTGGTTTGCATGGCAGAGAGATCTGAGCTCCAACACAACCACCACCACTTTGCAGCTGTTTACTTGTAAGACTCATTCAGCTGAAGTTGGCCAAGCAGCATTATTAGGTGGAAAAACAGGGTATCACCCATTTGTAATAGTTCTACAATGCTGAGGAGAGGCTGGCCTCTCTGGCTGTAGGATTGATGCACATCTGAATACAGGCTATTGAGTCAGACACAATCAATTTGATTTAAAACATCATGGTATTTTCTACTTTACTTCAGATACTTTTTACTCTCAATTTCTGCAAGTCGTTAATTGCATTCATTTCACATTTTCCAGATGCTTTTTTTCCTGCCATGCTGAAAGCAAGAAAATTGTGTCTTGTGAACTGACATTTGCAATTCTTGCGTGTCCAGATGGTAAGACTCTAAGGACACCCGGAATGGCAAGAACCTTGTGACACAGCCGGGTTATCAGCAGGTCCCCTGAGACCAGAGGGTAGCAATACAAGAAACAGTTCTGCGCATAACATTTTTTTGTCCCTTCTTAGCTTAAACTTTTTAATTTCCTGTGGCCATTAGTCACATAAGGAAAGGTCTCACACCTTCCCCCCTCCCCCAAGCTGAGCATCATTACCTTAGTGTTATATTAGATTCACACCTGGGATAAATATTGAAGACAGAGACCTGTTTCTCAGCTTTTATCTGTAAATTCTAGCCTAGAAAATTAGGGAGACCTGCAAACCCAAACTACCCAAAATCAAGAGGGGGCCTTTAAGAGGGAAAGGTTTTCCAGAACAAGGTTTCTCTTTGTGAAAGGCTAAAATTATTGCTCTCCCATGATTTACAGTGCAAAGGCCTTCAGTTTTATAGAGCACCTGGAATATTCAGCAGCAATTCAGAAACAGAGCTGTGCGTTGTTGATAAAGCATATCACTGCAGAATACGTAGTATCAGAATACCTGCACTTACTTTACACACCAAGAGATTATCCTGAATGTGCTACTAAGTGTGTAAATGTATTTGCTGCTGTTCCAATAATTCACAAGCACAAAATGAATGTGACTGCAACAGAACCTTCTGGCTGCTCCATCAATTACTCCTCATTTTCCAGCTGTGACTTTTATCTGCTTATATGTTCCCATAAAAGATGAATGATGAGAGACAAGAATAATCTATTTTATGACTTCACTTCAAATTAAGTTTTAGATTGTAAGTATTTTTATTTAATCTTTAGCATTGTAACAAAGCTATCGATACAGTAAGGTTCTTTACCAAACAGAAAGAACTTCTGAGTGCCTGAAGCACTTCTCACCAGGGAAGGGCTGGACAAACTCATGGACTATTTTCTATATACTGTCTAGCAAAAAAAAGAAGCCTCCTGTGAGAGATCCCTGACCGTCTTTACTCTCACTCGTATGTGTCAACAGCTCAAGCACACTTCTAAACTTAGCTGCTCCTCTTCTTTCTCCTCACCCTTAGCGCAGCCCTTGGGGCTCTCCCACCTCTCCCATTTGCAAAAGCAGTGCTGGACAGTCTGTGCTCATTGGTTTGAGAGAAAGCTGCTGTCTGAGCAACAGCCCTGAGCCCTGCATTCCTCTGTCCATGACTGTTTCCTTTCCTGTCCCAAATCTACATACTTTCCTCCTCAATCCATGGCATGAATGAGGGATCAGCATGAATAAGATGAGACCAAGACTTGAGAGACCTGAAAGTGATGTCTGATCTGCTCCTAGTCTACTTTAGATGTATGGACACTCTCTGGAGCTGCAGTTTCTGTTTGCCTGCTCTGTATTCCTTTAAATTTGCCTGTTTGGCCTACAGGCTAGTTACTGGGCAAAGACTCTGACACCTTCAGGTGTAGGTGGGTACCTGTGTCTCTGCTGACCTAAGCCCCAAGAGCAATCCCGAATGCCTTGTCCTTTATAAAGTTAAAATTGTTCTCCCTGTTGTCTGACTTCACTGGGTTGCTGGTTAATTTTTATTCTTTCGGGGGCACCTAAGCACTGAATCAAGTACAGCCAAGGCCTCACCAAACAGTTTCCAAATGTGAGTGACCGAGTTGCAATAAGAAGCAGGAGGCCACCGTTCCCACCCTGGACTCACCATCTCTGGCACCTCTGCGCTGACTCTTGTGCGTTGTTCCACACTGCTTGTGTTTTAACTTATTTCTAGTGTGCAGCTTTCCCTTCTGTCACTCCTCTTCCAGGTGACTTCTCAATGTCCAGTGTGCCCAGACCATGTTTCAGACACCTCTGATAGTGCCCTATGTTTTAGTTCTTCCTTTTTACCTGTTCTTTTCTTCTGCTAAATGAGGGAACTTATTTCACCCATTGCAGCCAAGTCAAAGTCCTGGAGGTTGTGTTTGTGTGTGTCTGTGTGTATATGTGGGGATTTATTGAGCTGTATATTGTCCTCTGCAACTGTCTCCACAGGAGTAGAACCAGGCTCAGGCTCCCTTGTCTTTAACTAAAGACATATGATGAAAGTATACCAGAAAGACCACCAGAACATAACAAAAGATGAAGCCCCCATCATTAGGACCCCTAGACAGATGCTCCTTGTTCCAGCAGCTTGTGCAGAGGAAATGCAGCCTTGGCTATAGCCATTGGAGATGGAAAGGTTAAACGAGATGTACTGAATGCAGTGCTGGGAGAGGCCGAGGAAGATTAGGGGGTTTATGCCTTTTTTTTTCCCTGGCAATCTAATGCAGCTTCTCAGAACTATTAGTAAATACCTCGTGCTACTGCAGGAGGATTTAATTTCCCAGAGCCTGCTTCTGGAAACGGCCCCTGGCTCAGGCTGCCTGTCCCCAGCAGCACTCGGGATGCCACAGGATTGGACTCCCCAGCTCGGATCAGCAGGGACAGTCCAGTGTAGTGTGAAAGCCAAAACATGAAGCTAGAGAAATGTACACAAGGGAGAAAAGGCAAAACAGTGCATTTCGGGATAACTCCTGTCTGAGGCTCACTGACGATGTAATCATGACCCAGGCACTTTTGCCAGCACTGGTAGCTGGGGCAAGTGTTTGGTCTCGTATTTTTCTATCACCAAACGAAGGCATGGAGCTTTGCGTGGAATAATATTAAGAGTTGATTGATTGCAGATTAAGAGCCTGAATAAAAGCTTAATGACGTCAATGGAAAGATTCTCATTGGCTTGAGTCAGCCCTAAGACACTGCTTCACTGATGCAACTGGATTTTTTTATTTTAAATGCAATTGTTACAATGTAAAAGCCTCTGTTGGACAGAAATATCTCATATAAACAGAATTAAAAAGAGGTTCAGAACAAAAGGACTGATTTAGCTGCCCGAGATTGGTATTACAGCATGGATATATGTTTACGTGATGTTTCATCACAATGTACTTCACTCTCTGAATCTTAAAGAAGGAAAGCTCAGGGGTACTCAGTTCTCTCTCATGAATGAGATGTTCTTTATAAAGATTCTTCTATGTTTCTAAGGACCTGACTGTCACTGGGGAGATCTTTACCAGCTCAGAGTGATTCTTGTAGCCTGAATGCTCACAGGAGCATGTCATGCTTGGCACAGAGATATAGACATTGAGGGCAGGAAAGACAACAGCCCTGTGCCCTCTTGTCTGTAACATATACTACCCATAAGAAACACATACATATATATCTTCCACTTTATATTACAAGTTATTGTCCTCTTTCTTCAAAGCTAAGGAATTTTCATGATGTGTGTATACATCTGGTACCGGATCAATTCAAGATTAGGATAAAAAGGTTATTTATAGCTCCACATAGGCATTTGTTTATTGTATAGATGATATCACCATGCCAGACATTGCTTAAACTCAGTATTTCCCACTTTTATTGCATTTGTGTTCCTTTATATGGCCAGAGAACAAATCATTAAAGAGGATTCTATGAAGGATAATGAGTACCCTAATACTTCTAAGCTTTGCATACATCCTTTAGCTGAACACAAATTCTTTTCATCTGTCAAGCACAGTTGCAAGAAACAGAAAATAATGGACATTGAATGACACATTTGCTTGTAATCTCAGATTTTCCAAATCCCCCTGGTGTACCTGTGTTCCCCTTTTCCTTGCTAATAAATTCTGACACTGAAGCAGATGTTGCCCTGTAAATTCTCTTATGTTATTTTATTTCCCAGTAATGCTGCTGCTCCAGATACATTCAACAAGAAGTAGATGCTCAAATATGCAGACACCTGTGTCATGTTTTTCCTCTTACCCTCCCTTGCTGTTTGTCAGATCACAGTGGACTCCATACATCCTGCATCACGCAAGAGTGACATGGGAATTACAAGTTTTTAATATAATGCAGTGATCAAGTTTCTATTATTTTCTACAAATAAAGCATTCTGTTGAGTAATTTGTTAAGGTGGGAAGGAAAATATAGCATATTTTTTTTAAATTCTATTTTTCTGTTATATTTGCAATTTTACTACTGAAAGATGCAGCTGAACCTGAGCCTGAGCTCAGTCACAGCTGCCAAACTGGGAAAGCAGCTTTGCACTGCCAGGTTGTCTGGTCCCCTGTGAGCCCTCCAGCTGTGCCTGTCCAACTTCGGTCCTCAAACTCACCAGGGACCACCCAGAACAGCAATGCCACCATTCTGGCTCCTGCTGACCCAGCCATCACTGGGCTTCCCCTCCATATTGAGTTGCCATTGCCCAAGCAGCAAGACAGCACGCCCAGTTTTATTGTTGGGGCTGGAGGTTTGTTTTACATAACTTTACAGTTTTGCTTGTAAAACACCTCTTTTGAGTAGCTGTGGAAAGCAGCCTTTCTACCAGGGGACTTGTTCTAGCCATTTTTATTTTCTGTGTGCAAAATCTTGCAGGAAAGAGGTTTATTTGTGCAAAGTAGGAAATGGGTTGCACTGGCTCTGAAATGTTTATGTAAGGGACTTTACTGGCCCCGATCTCAGACTAATGGGCCAAATTAAGTTGCCTCAGATTTCTCTGATATGTGGCATGAAATGCACTTGTAATTAAAGCACAGATGTTGTGCCGCAAAATCATTTCATGCCTCTGTAGAGCAGATTTGACAGTGGAGTCAGAGGCTGCACTAACTGTGTGGGGGTGGCCCTGTGATTGCCATTTGGTCTGTCTGGATTTCTGAGAAAACACCCCCTTGCCAGGTCAGAGCCTACTGATCTTTTTTCTTGAAGAGCCGCTGTTCTTCTCCCCACTCATCGCTTTTCATTTTCTTTCTGCCACTCTCTAAATTTTCAGAACTTCCACATTTTTATAATGTCTTGAAAGCCTAGGGTAACAAGGGGAAAAGTGAAAAAGTAGGGGAAAAGTGCTACTCTGTGGTCACCATTTAGTTTATTTTATTTGGCATCAAATAAGAAACTAAAAGCTAAACTACCAGAAAGTTGAAATACTTTGAAAACATTCCACAAATTGTGCAAAATGTAAAAAAATTCACCTCAGACTTTGCAAAATGAAAGTATTTTTTATTCCATTCTGGTTAGATTTTTTTTTTTTGTTCTGGTTTCTTATTGCAGCAACTAGAAGGCATGACTGTAGCCCATAAATTAGCGAGACTGATCAGGAGGGCTTTAAACTAGGCTTGAAGGGGGAAGGGGTCGAAACCGGGCTCTCCAGTGATCAACCTAGGGATGGAAAGCCTGAGTTAAGAATTAAATCAACAGCCCACCTGAAGTGCATGTACACTAATGCACGCAGTATGGGCAACAAACAAGAGGAACTGGAGGCCACTGTGCAGCATGAAGGCCATGAT
>NW_020955473.1:847871-883150 GCF_003031625.1 Empidonax traillii
GCAGGAGCAGGGAAGTGATCCTTCCCCTGTACTCTGCGTTGGTGAGGCCACACCTTGAGTATTGTGTTCAGCTCTGGGCCCCTCAGTTCAGGAAGGATATTGAGGTGCTGGAGCGGGTCCAGAGAAGAGCAACGAGGCTGGTGAAGGGACTTGAGCACAAGTCCTATGAGGAGAGGCTGAGGGAGCTGGGGTTGTTTAGTCTGGAGAAGAGAAGGCTTAGAGGTGACCTCATCACTCTCTACAACTACTTGAAGGGAGGTTATAGCCTGGTGGGGCTTGGTCTCTTCTCCCAGGCAACCAACAATAGGACAAGAGGACATGGGCTCAAGCTCTGCCAGGGGAGGTTTAGGTTAGATGTTAGGAAGAAATTCTTTATAGAGAGGGTAATCAGGCATTGGAACAGCCTACCCAGAGAGGTGGTGGATTCACCATCCCTGGAGGTTTTTAAGCAGAGATTGGATGTGGCCCTTAGTGCCATGATATAGTAATTGGAATTGGATCAGGGGTTGGACTTGATGATCTTGGAGGTCTTTTCCAACCCAGTCTGTTCTATGATTCCATGATTCTATGACTGCTTAAACCTGAGCTGTCCCTCCTGGTGTGAGTTGCAACAGAAATGTCCGCAAGCATCCATGTGGGTTTTGCTGGAGGTTTGTCACCTGGGAGGAGGGACACAGCTGTTGTCTCCAGTGGGAAAGGCCTTGGTAGCCAAATCTGGTGGTTTCCCAGGAAAACGCAAAAATTCAGAGGAGATTCTTGGAGTTGTCCTGCCCTTTATCTCATGGTCAGCTGTGAGTCCATGCCCTTTTCCTCTCCTCTGCTCCAGTTCATGCGACCATAGTGAACATAACTACCAAGGACCTGCAGCGTGGCCTTTCCTTGATCCATCACTATGGCAGCACAGGGAAGCACTGATTGAAAACTCCCTGTCACCTTGGGCTGTTGTACCTGTGGGATTCACAAAGGGCAGGAGGTCAAGGCTCTGCACTGCCTTTGGGAGCCTTATTTGCATTTTAATTTGAATGTACAGAGGCATGTGGCTCTGGTGAGCAGATCCCTGCTGCCTGCAGGGACAGCTCTCCTCTGTCAGTTGGGTTTCCCTGTGCCTTGTTGTCTCCTGCCAGGACCTCTCCCCTCTCCAAACCAGCAAGGTTTGTGAGGAGGAGGAGGAGCACCCTTGGACACTGGGCAAACACCACCAGCTGACACACCTCCACCAGCTGCTGCTGCAAGAGACCTGCAGACAGAACAGCTCTGCCCCTTCTGCTGCCGTGACAGGAGTTCATGAGAGACTGCTTTGCCCCATGTTCTGCACTGTGGATGTGCAGGCAGCCAGGGGAGCACCTTTCCCTGGAACGAGTGTTTTAAGGTCACTCAAAAAATCAGTCTGAACCAAAAATAAGCACAAGACTGTCTCTGTGGAGGCTGGTGGGGGAGGGGGGGCAATGCACCACCACAGGCTGCCAGAGGTGCCCCTGCTGCTGGTGGTCCCTGCCACACTGGGGACTCTCACCTGCACCCAGGACAGGGAGCCATGCATCACACAGTGGGGTGAGAACCGGCACAACCTGATGGTAGCATCTTCATTGTAAATAGGTAGCACAGAGGGAATCTTCTTCCCCCAGGTGGGGGGTTATCTGTTCGTAAGCACTGCAAATCCAAGCTCCAAAGCCTTCACTTCCCTAAAACCAGTAGAAGCTTTTCCTGAGAAAAGGACTGTCATAAAAATGGAACAAGTGCTGCAGGATCTTCCCTTCTGTCGTCTTCTCATTTGGCCTCACTGCTGCCTACACATGCTCAGGGGACGCCACCAGAGCCCAGTTTTTGCTGCATTTGGCTGCTAGCTGCTAGCTTTCCAGCCTAAGATCATATGTGATTTGGCTTAGGGACTCATCACAAGTAGCTTTACATCAGAAATGGTAGTTTACCAGTTGTTGGTCTAATTAACAGATCAGAAAAAAACCCTCAAACAATAGCTTCAAGTAGCCTCAAGCCAAGTTGTGGGTAGAATATTAAATAGACTGCAATTTTCAGAGTGTATGGAGAGAATTAAATCTGTGGCTGGGGAGTGGCTCCAGACAACCTGGGGGGAGCTTTGAAAGGCTCATTAGCTTGAGATGCTAAGATCAAAACTTTGCATTCCTTGGGCTGTTGGAGCTGTTGGAGCCTCAGGAGTAATTCCTGGGCTTTAACAGTTTAGACTCAGCCCAGTAGCTCCTGTGTTCACTTACTCTGAGAAAGAGAGAAAATGGCAGTTGCTCATGACAGCCTGTCCTGCCCTTACAATTAATAGGGTAGGCATGCACATGAGATACTCTCTGGGGATCCAGGAAATTTGGGTTCAGTTGTCAGCTTTGGTATGGATTCTGTGGAGTCTGGCTTCTCTTGTTTGCAAAGTGAGGATAAATAACAATTCCCTTTCCTGGCCTTGTCATTTCTCTTGTGCCATTGAATGTAATGACTTCAAAGAAAAAAAGAAACTCCTCTGGCAAAAGAGGCTGTCAGATCTTGATGCCACTTGGAACTAAGAATCGCTTGCAATATAATTCAGCCGGCTCTATGGAGAACTCAGTGTCAATTAGACAAGAAAAAGCAGTATGGGATTCAGGGCAGGACAAGAACAGAATGCAAAACCAAGTAGTAGTAGTAGTAGTAGTAATAATAATAGTATAATAATTTATGTGAAGTCACAGAAACATAGAAAAATAGAGAGGAAGGTGCTCCAGCAGTCCCTTTTCTGTTCCCAGGTCTCTAAAAGTTTCATCCTTCCCTACAGATATTTGTGTAGCTTGCTCTCAAAAACGTCTATTCCCTCCACCAACACCATATTTGCATGCCCTGCTGATGCAAATGGAAAAACACAGCATTCAGTGCCTGGCTAAAGTCAAACTGCTTGCCCTTGCCCACAAAGCCTCCTATTCACCATAGAGAGAAAATAATTTTATTTCTGATGAATCCATGCTGAATGCCATGTATTGCCTTGCTCGTGATTTTTAAAAAGTTGAAAATATTAAAATTGAGTGTTAAAGACCAAAGCCTTGCTGCTTTTTCCCTAATATGGAACTAACTAACTGGTTACCTGGTTGGAGCAAAGACTGATTCAAAAAATATGCAATACGTTTAAATCTTTTGCCAACAGTTGCAACTCCTGTGTAGCAGGGCGTTTCTTGGCCTTTTTCTCTCTACCAGTGTTTAAATCAAATGTTTTCCTCTTCCCCTAGATGTGTCTTGGTAGCTACTGTTTGATGTGTGCTGTGATTTGCTGTGTCTGCAGGGAGGACCTGCATGTCCACCAGCCCGTGTATTCTGTCAACCATATCAGCTCATCTGATAAATATACTACTTCTACCTATGAATTCTGCGTCCTGAATGTTGTAGGATACCACCACTTGCAAAGCCATAATTTTCTTGCCCCCTTTCGAGATGTTCCTGGTTTGCTCTTGCCGCTCTCTTGCCTCAGTTTCCACAATTTTTGTTCCCCTGTAATGCCCTAAACCATTGTTTTAGCCAGACTAGTCACTACACTAATTAGGATGTTTGTCCTTGCACCCTTACTATGACTTCTTTGAGGAAATGCCAGCTCTCCTTGGCTTCTTGTCTTTCTTCCCTCCCCTGGAATCTGTCAAGCAGACATTTTTTCCATTTATTTATCCTCAAATATCCAATCTCTGTGGACATACTGTCAGAGAAGTTCTGTTCATGTCCTGGGGGTGTACTTTTTCATTACTATTCCTATAAATTAAAAAGGAAACAATTTAAAAATGTAAATCTTCTTGTCTTCATTAGGAATTTCATACAGACTGGGGAAAATTTTCAGCCTGAGTCTTAGGGAGGAACGAATAAAAGAAATATTAAATATAAATTCAATAAATAATGTGAAGGAGCTATTCAAACCTTCTGGCAAAATTTAATAAATCTGAGTTACTTAGACACATGTTTATCATATAACTATTTGTAGGTACATGGTATATATCAAAAAGAGTAAAATTTGCTTGCATTCTTGTGCAGACATATTATAAGGTGTGAGAAGGATGTCCTAGTCAACAACTGTGCTTTGATTTCAAAAGCTGGAATATATTATCAGACAAATAAAAGAACAAGCCAATAAGGGAAGGTATTTCAGTGGAGAAAAATAAACAGCTAATCCAAAAGCTAGACGTTTCATTGCAGAGAACATTTTACTTTTTTGAGATTTTTTTTCATTCCAGAATGAATATTGCAAATGAATCCCAACTGTGAAAAAACACAAGATGGTTAAAACATCTTGGTCTAACAGAAATGAAGACTTTGATTGAAATAAGCTTTTGGGAATAGGTTAAAGCTTATAATACAAAGAAAAAAAATTATGATGTCCAAATAGAAAAATGTTCAATGTTATGAAAATTATATTTCCATTTTTTCTTCATTCGATTTTATTAATTGAAGGCCAAAAGTATCCTCAAGATAGTTAACTGTAGTCAGTGTTTTGCAAGAAGAATTTTTCCATTGGAAGATTTCCATCCAGGTCTCCATTTCAGTTCTGTAGAACATATAATTGATTTTTCCATCTAGCTCTATTCTATTTGATGCATTCAAATCTGTTTTAAACTGTCTGTGTAAAGTGGGTGACGTGATTTATTAAAGGACAATTTCTTGTCTGCAATTTTTTCGGTGGAATTTTGCAGTTCCTATCCACAACCTGAGGTCCATATTTTGATGCTCTTATTCGTGCTCTTGCACTTTTGTGGCATGATGTTCTTCCCTGGAATGTGGTCAAGCGACTCTAACAACGCCCTCTATTTGCAAAGCTATCAGTGGCAGACTGAGAGAGGGTATATCTTGCTGGTTTTGGTGCTGAATTATGCTAAAACCAGTCTGACACATCAACCTCAAATCAACATCCTGATAGTGAGGCAAAGATTTTGTAGGTAAGCTGATAAGCTGACCTGGAGACATATGACTGGCAGTCAAACACTTTATACTACAAAAGTCCAGTCCGCTTGCATAGGGTAGGTTCTTCTAACGTAACCCTTCTTGGGGTGCATGTCTGAAGAGTCCTCCCTTGAGCATAGGATGCCCCTCAAGGCTGAGTGAAAGAGATATACCCATGGCCATTAGTATGGGTGAGTTACATCAATCTCTACTTAATAATTGTTTCTTTCTTTTTTTGCTATCTTTCATATAATTTCTTTGATATAGTGCACTACACTGTACTATACTAGTAATTTTAGCTTCTACACTATGTAGCAATAATATAATTCCGATTAAGATATTTTTGTCTAATCATATATCATAATAAATATCCATTTTTATATAAATTTATCTGATTTACCATCCTTAATCCTGTGGGACAAAGTTGTACAGAGGCTCAGTTGCACCCCTATAATTCCGTAGACTTAAACCATTGACAGTCTGGGGTTAAGATTGGATTCAGACACCCCTAGGTTCCTCTCAGAGAAGGAGTTTAGAAGGCGGAGGGGGGGTGGGGGGGGCAGTCCTTTCTTCACCTCATGACTCAACAGGAGGGCTTCTCTAATAAACTTTCCCTGAAGCTCCCACCCCCCCACCCAAGAGAACTGAGACATGACCTACCTGGTGCCTGTAACTACAAGTCTACTGGGGTGACAGCATGCACATGGACAGCTAATCTGGACTATGAGAACATGGATGATCATGCCTCAGGATGTGATGTAGTGGCCAGTGTGTGTGCTCCAGCCTCCAGGCCCTCGTGGTGACTGCCCACAAAAGACAGCAAGATCCATCTGTGAATCTTGAGGTGGAATTCAGCCCCAAGACCCAACCACCTAAAAGTAGGGGTCTCTACTGGTGAAGGTGTCTGATATCCCCCTACTGAAATCAGTGCCAGTTACATGACTCTTGACAAAAAAGTCTCACTACATGTCTGTCTGGCCCAGCTACAGGACTGATCAGAAAATCTGAGTGATCCTTCCTTCAGTGTTTTGCACATCACGTGTGCCCATCCTACTGCTGAGAGCTGCATTATAAATGTGGGGTTTCGAGGAGGACAGCATGTGAGTGTTCCCTTGGATAATAATTTGGTGACAGTTAGAGGTTAATGTTGCCTATAATGTTCCCCTAATAATGTTAACATTTCTTAAACTAATAAATACCTCCATAAAGGAGATCTTAAAAGAAAATTGTTCTTTACTTGTTTGATTGTTCTGGAATTGGGAGAAAATGGACTCCCAAGATTCTCAATGCAACTGCATGGCAGTTAGCTGAATGTTTGGTTGTCTGAACAAGCCTTTTTTCCGACTTACTAAATGTCATTTAGTATGAAATTTGCAACTGTCTCAGCTGCTCATTCATCGACTGCATCATTACTATTCTTATGTCATTCAGCTGTAACAATGTATGAGGGACAAATTGTTTTATCACTGCAAAAAGAATGATTATAGTACACCTTAAATCTGATGGCTGTTTGTGTGTAGATGTGACTGCCTAATGCCTTACAGAGAAACAGAGAGGTTAAGACAGCAGATGACTTTCTTGCACACACAACTTGCTGAACAATTCCCAAACAAGCTTTGCTTGTTCTTAGCCATGTCCATCATGGAAATGCTCAAGACTCAAGATGTTGTAATTCATTATATACTTTTGACTCTATGTTTAACATCTAAGTACAACACTGGTCAGCCAGTCTTCAAGATGTACATCAGAAAAGAACCTACTCATCAGCTTCTTGCTGTGAATGCAAAACCAGGCAATTAGAAGACTATACGCCCATGGCAGATGGTGCACAAAGAAGATTGGTAGGAAAATCTGCTTCACTTGCTGAAGAAGAGACAGATGACACTTCTGATAATTGTGCATGTACCAGCCACAATCATCATCACAGAAGAAAATCAATGAATGGGTATACAGTGATGATGGAAACCTGATATTCCCAAATGCAGTAAATCTGAGTAGACTTGGAAGCAGCAGGGAACTGTACATTTTTTAATGTTGCTACACTGTAAGACATAAAATAAATAACAAAATAAGTTTCTTTCCTATAGAAGCTCTTGTCTCTATTCTTGTGCCAATTTTTGCTCATCCTGGTCTGCCAGGCATGCCTGGTTTTACTTTGTTCAGCTAATAAGTGGCCCAAATGGTTATTCAAGATCTGTAAACTGACGTCTTTAGGCATATTCCTGGGATTCACTTTTTGGAAGGAAGAATGCTAAATTTTCCTGGTTTAGACAAGGAAATGTTTAGAAGGGAAAACAAAGCACAGCTTCCATACTGTATAGGAAAAAGCATTGCTCTGCAAATCATGTTTGCACTTTCTGTGCACTTTTGTGAAGAAGCCTTGCCATCTCATTAAAACAGAAGAAAAGCTGTTTCGCTAACAAGATGAACCAGCCAGCACCTTCGTGCGCTAAACAAACTCTCTACCATGCAGAGGAGTCAGGAAAAAGATATCTATCTATGACCAATTCAGCACTGGTTGTGTAGCATTGCCCAGTGAGCAAAATTGTAGAGTGGGAAGTATGTGTGCAGGGCCATGCCTACACACTAAGCCTTTCAAGGGGGTCTTACTCTGCACTAGCTAGGTGTGGTCCCACTTCTATAACCCATCAGGCAACAATTCCACAACCTCACAGTCATAATATTGATGGCATAATTTTCCATATTTAATGGTAATGGCCTCCAGGTCAATGAGGTCTGGCTCTTTTTATTTCCCTGAGCCCTACAAGCCAACTGTGACTTCACAGAATACAAATTAAGGTTATTCTATGTTCTACAACCATGTAAGGACATTTGTCATGAGGTCTCCCCTTGCAGAAACCAAGGGCATATTGACATGGATGCTGAGCAGAGCCAGCTGCCTACCCCACCAGCACCTTGAGGCTCACCCGTCCCCCTGTGTCGTCGAGCTATGCCAGTTGAGACCAGACAGAGTAAGTTCTTAAATGGTGACTGATTAAATACTGGTGATGGAGTATCTGAGGAGGCTGCCAAATTGCCTCATGATTAATCAAAATCTTAAAAAAATTCAGGGAATCTGAGTGCTGCAAAATCTCACTCTGTTTTTCATCTCCCAAGAAGGTAAACACATGAGCCCACTCAACACCAGAAGTTAATCATCTTGGGAGACCCTGGAGCCAACAAACCTCGTAGCCACTCCCATGTCTTTTTCCTAGTGACTGTTTTTTAGCTAATGCACTCTCTTTCTTGCCCCTCTTATGACATGTCCCTCAGCCTGACCTCCTGGCCTCTCTGCTTCTGGCCATTACTCTTGACCTCCATGAGCAGTGGCTCTGGGGGCTCTCCAGGAGGATCATGTAAAAGCCCATTGCACAGGGGCAATAGATGCACAAACACACAAGGGCAGAGTTAGATTGTTTGGTTACAAAAGTGAGAGCAGTTGAATTAGATCAATTTGTAATACAATGCTTCAGGTGAAATCCCCCTCTTTTCATTCAGAGGTTCCTCCATGCTCCTTCCCTTCTCTCAAGTGAAAAATCTTGAAAGATTCCTCCCTCTGTTACCTGAAATGCTCCCTGATGACTCCAAGTGTCCTGGAATAGGGCAGCTGACTGCTCTGCTATTTATTCCAAGACACTAAGACCAGAGATCCAGCAACCAGCACGCCTCAAATACAGGGATGGGCAGGCAGGAGCTGCTCTTAAATTAGGAATGTAAAAGTTGTAATTTTGGACAGGAAGACAAGCTGGTAATACTAGTTTTTTGGTTTGGGTTTTTTTTGTGTTTTTGTTTTTTTTTTTTTTTTTTTTTTTTTTTTTTTTTTTTTTTTTTTTTTTTTTTTTTTTTTTTTTTTTTTTTTTTTTTTTTTTTTTTTTTTTTTTTTTTTTTTTTTTTTTTTTTTTTTTTTTTTTTTTTTTTTGTGTTTTTTTGTGGGTTTTTTTTGGTGGTGCAAACCACTGAGAGAGAATATGGTGTCAGGGCCATTTGCCTAGGGTGTTCTTGCACCCACCCCTAACCATCCCTCAGAATGATTCAGGGCTGCGCTGAGCAGTTTGCTAATGACTGTCAACTGCTTCATTTTACATACACCTGACTTGCAACTTGCTGACTCTGCATGTTTGCTTTTTCCCTGCCTAGAAACGTCAGTCACAGGATGCTGGAAGCAGCTGGGAAAGCAGCAGGAACGCCAGCCACCATGCAGGGCCAAGAACCTTGTGGGGTTCATTTCTGCCCACAGCTGGCTGAAATATCCCATGCTGCAGTGCAGGGAGACATGGAAAACCCTCTGACACATATGGGCTGTGATTTCTGCTTACACAGACTGGATAAGAAAACACCAAGACAGAATATGGCATTTTTCTTCTAATAATTTAAGTTTACATGTCAATGCTTTGAAACTTAAAACAAACATTGGGGGAGGTAATTTTCTGCATGGCAAGGCACATGCTTTGGGCTTCTGAGTAAATGGCAATGTTGGTCTTTGAGACCACAGACGTCGACACATGCCTGCAAGCTGCTGCTCTGGGCCCAGATTTGAGGGGCAGAGCTGCATTGCTTTGCCATTATGGCCATTTCTGTCTTTTTCTTTTGATCTCCTGAGTGCTCAGTTTCCCATGGCACCTTCTCAGCTACAGAGTCTGTGACCACTTGGGGTGCAGTTTCTCCCCACAAAAACAGAAGAATGAAGTGAAATGAAAATACATATTTTATATATAAGTTTATATAAAAGGTTTTTTATATGTGAGTTTGCTAATTTGTAGAGGGAGGCAGACAGGAAATTTGTATGTTGGTCTTCACTGATACTGCAAATAATGTAAACTCTCTATTTCCTCCACAGCTGGCTGAAAGCTCAGCCCCTTCCACACAATGAGAGGAAATGTAATTTTCTGTTTGTTGTATTGTTGAAAATTTTCGTTTTTACAGCTGTTATTTGACTCCCGCTACTTTTCATAATATGCTCTTTTTTTCTCCTCATACGCAGGTTGCTTCCCTAAAAATAAACCTTTGGAGGTTCTGCGTCACAGTCCCCAGCCCTCAGATCCGTGTTTGCAGTGGGCCTTGCATCTGGAAAGAGCAGAGGAGCCATCAGCTCACGGTGCACCTCATGCCCCAGCCCTCCTCCCCTCACTTCCCAGTGCGGCCACCCCCAAGGGACTCCTATGAAAGCTGATTGAAAACAACAGCATTGATACTAGCTGATCTGGATGCGCCTCAAATATTTGCCCCATGATAAAAATGCTTGTGGTTATCCCACGAACCATCCTCTGGACAAATGTTTTGAATTATGTGTTTCCAGGAACAAGCCCTGGGGAATAGTCCAGAGCAGCTTTCCCAAACAAGTTTTCTGCAAGCTGGTATCTCTGCTACACAGGTAAAACCCTGACCTGCAACCCTGGACTTCCTGCCTGCACTTTCTGCAGGGGCATGGGCAGGATGGAGCAGGCAGCAGGGCTGGGCAGGGCACCCTGGGGTGATGTGCTGGGCAGGCACGGCTCTGTGTGGGCTGCAGGGCACTGAGCACAGGCAGGACCCTGCTGCTGCAGTTCCAGGCACTGTGCCGGGGTGCCAGAGCTTGGCAGAAGTACAGACTCTGTACAGCACAGGGTGGCCACCTTACAGGTCCTGACAGTCTCCAGGTTCATCTTAATGTTCTTCTTGGGATGCAACAGTGTCTTGGTATCAAACCTCCCCCTATGAGATAATTCACACAATGGTGGAGTTTGATCCAGCCCTCATAATGATCTCACCTGGGCTCCCGTGTACAGACAAGCAGCCCCAGTTAACAATGTTCTTAGTGCCTTACAATACTAACCTTGGCTAAGAAAACAGGGGCAACTACAGAATCACAATAAGGCTGCTATGTATACACAAAGGCAAGATTAATAAACCATTGTCAGACTTGGGCTAAGTCAATAAAGTGGAACTGATTGGAAGCCAGGACAGCAGGCAGGTAATCATTAATCTGTATGTGTGATACTGAGTTTAAAGACCAGATGTTACTTGAAACCCCTGCAGATGCATGGGGTATCCGGGAGGGCACTGCAGACTGTTACCTTACACCCCTGCATGGAGAGCAGGAAGAGCTGCATTCTTTGTGATTAACCCAGCTTGAACTTTGAAATCCAAGTCCCAAATATTTACAAGAAAATTGCAACTAAGACGAAGGTTTAGGGTTTAAAAGGTCCTTTGATTCTACAGTGTAGGTCAAGCTTCCTATGGGGCTTGGGGCAAATCCCTTCACCTCCTGGGACTTCACTTGCCCATAGCCAGAATATAGATCTTCCTCAAATGTATAAATGTATTTCCTTTTCTTGTCTTATTTCCAGGATAAACTATTACTAAGTTTTAGAAGGGGAGGGGGGGGGGGGAAGGAAGAAGTAAGAAATACCAATACATAAAAGTCTGAGAGAGTCTTCACTTATTTCAAAGAACACAGCTGGTCACAGAAGTAGCAAACATTTGCAAGTTCAAAAGAAGTCTTCTACTAAATACTAGGATAGTGCTTCATTACCCAGTTCATACAATTACTGTAAGGAGAAGGCACCAGTTGCCAGGAATCACAGCTTCGCAGCTGCAAACTTCATATGTGGGGAAAGAAGGCTCTGAGATGTTTTCCCTGCTATTGGCTGGCTTGTAAAATAATCTCCTCTCCTCACCCCAGAGCAATCAACAGAGGACAGGGAGCCTGAGGGGTGCAGTGCCCTGGGTGATTTGATGCCCCAAAGGTGCAGCGTGCCCACCCTGAGGCTGGCACGGGGCAAGCCCTGGCGTGGGCACCCACAGAACAATCCCATCAGCACACCCTGCACACACAACTTGCTGACAGAGCAGGCTACTTATTTTACCCTTGTGAAAGTGTTTTAACTTACGAATAAAATATTGTTTTACCCTCTGCCCTGCTGCTCAGTGTAACTCCAGCATTAGCTTTCATAGCTATAACAAACCTCCTAAGCAAACAGCTTTTAAGCTCTGCTTCCAAATCAGGCTGGATAAGGAGCAAACACTCAATTTGGTGCAGTGGCCAGTTCACTGCCCCTTTCTCTGCCTCTGCTCCCTCTGACCCCTGAGAGAGGCAGGACTTAGTGCTTCTTAATCTTTACAGCTCCCCCTGAACTCAGTGGATATTTGTCCGTTCATTTGCATGGATTCTTTAATTCCTTGGAACCAGGACAAAGTCTCTGGAATGTTTAAAGCTGTGGGGTTTGAGTGGAACACTTTCGGGGAGGAGTTCAGATGTAGCCCTGCTGTGTCTGTATGAGGTGTTCCTAACTGTGTCACCTGTGCAACAAACAGGGCTGAAGAAGTTGCTTTTGCAAGGTGGCAATGGCTGGTCAGGCTCCAGGGTGGGAGTGAATCTCCCCATCATCTGTCCAAAGAGCAAAGCCCCGGTGGCAGAGCTGACAGGAGAGGAGGAAGTGAAGGGAGGGGATGGAGCCTGAGCAGGCTCTGGTACATCCAAGCACAAGTAAACTTCACAACGTCAGGGCCAAGGGCCCTGTTTTGTCTCATGACAGCACCTTCGAAAACATCTCAAACATTTGTTTTTCTTTGTGCAGCCTCACATGCCACCACCAGCACCAACAAATACAAGCTCCTCACTTTTTAAGCACAGCCTTATGAGGAAATATTGTTATAATGAGCCACAGCTCATGCCTGGAGTAAAGATAAAAATGAGCACAGGCAACAGCAGGCGAGTGAGAGTGTGTGCACAAAGTTGCAAGGAGAAGCAGGACAGGAACAATTGCAATGGCTCCCAGGAGCCCAGTGGGGAGAAGAGGCCTTCAAATACTAAGATATGCAGAAGACCTTTTGGGAAGGATTTGTTGTGGAATTTGTAAAAGCTGTTTTATAACTATTTCGACTGAGATGGCCATCAAAAATGGGCAGGGACACTTTTTTATGAGGTACAGTGAATGCTATTGCTGCTGTAGTAGAACCTCCAGCAGAAGCTGCTGCTGTGCCCCAACAGGGTCTATCTGGTGGGGCAGAAGCTTTGCAGAGTTCACGTGAAATGTGGGGCCAGTAACTCTGCCCCCTGGATATGCATCTGCTCTGGATGAAAAGGTCTGACTCCAGAGAATAAGTGCTCAGCATGCCTCAAAGTTCACAGCTATTGCAAGACATCGCCATTAGTCATCCTAAACCACTCATAGTTTTGGACATCCTGGACTCAAGTCCTAGTCTTCTCAGGAGACTCTAATGCCAAGGACAGCAAGACTGGCTGGGAGAGGCAGCTGATGAGGATATCACATAGATACAAAGCCATGGATTTCATTAAGTTTAAGGCAGAAGACCAAACTGCCTGCAGATTAGGCATTTAGCCAGTAAAGTTTTGCCTAATTACTTATCACTTGAGCCCGTAGCCATGAACCAGACAAAAGCACACAAATCCTCAGAAAATATAGCTGCTAACTGCCACCAGTAGAGAAAAGGGCTCACCCTGCTAACAGCCACACACAATTCATCAGTCAATATCTCCCTTCTAGGGAACCAGGCAATATCATCCTCGTGGGATTTCCCTCATAGGGAAAAAGAGCTTCACTGGAGGCCCAAATTAGACCCCAGGTATGTGAACAGGGAAGGCAGGGAATTGAACTGGCCATTTCACATCCTGTCTTCTCAAGACTTACAGGATTTCCTTCATCCCTGTGCCATGCTGTGGATCCCTCCTAGCATCCCGCTAGAAGTGCAGAAAAGGGTACAGACTTTTGCAGTCACCCTACCAGAGCTGTGTTGAAGAACTCCTTCCCTGTTCTTCTCCAATGGACATTCAGGCAACCCTGATAGGTCCAAGATTTCCTTAAGCCCCTATTTTGCTCCGGCCTGGTGTTGAGCTCCTGCTAAGGCTTTGTGAGCTGCTGCTGCAGTCATGGCCTCAGCCCTTATCCAAGCCACTGCTTGCCAAGACCATGCATCCCTCCCTGGGACTGTTATCAGTGTTTGTCTCCATTTCCATTTGCAAAGAGCAACTGGTGTGAAGGAAGGGGAAGCTGAACCCCCCTGCCATCAGTGGGACCATCCATCAGCTGTAGGGGTCACAGTCTCAGATCTGCACAGGAGCAGGGGGTTGTCCTATGCTTGGCCACCAACAGGCACTTTCCTGGAGGCCTCTCCATAATCCAGGCCTCTTGTGGTTGCAGAATTGGCAGCTGGCACAAGCTGGCTCCAACATACATCTTTTCCTAAATATTGTGTTTTTCAGGGTGTTGGTTTTAGGTGTTACATTTGGCAGGTTTCCTTCACTGCCTTTAGTAGCAATGACTTATTGATAGGAGGGAAAATTTGAGGATACTAACGGATTATTACAGCTCTCCTACTTTGTCTCCTATGCACATACATTCCTTACTACCATGCCCAGAAATGGGGCTAGGTGGTAAGGACTGGTGCTCAAGGCAGTGTATATCTGTGTCTTCCTCCTTGTAGAACATTTTCAGGATCAGATTTTTTCTCTGTGATTTGTTTTTTCTTTGGGGTTTTTTTTTTTTTTTCCATAATGTTCAGCAATTTCTTGGTAGGATGAGATGGGGGGTAGATCAAGAGGTTCAGATTTTCCTGATAGGAGACAAGCACGGGGTTTTGTCCTTCTTAACATTGCAGACTGGCATTTTAAAACTCCCTCTTAAATGCCAAAATAGTAGCTACTGGCTCATCAGAGTTCGGATCCTGTGTGCTGGCTGCTCCTGCCAATTTCTGAAAGACCTAATCTTATTTCTATAGATACTTTTGAATATTTCAGCCACAAAAATACCTGTTCAGAAGAAAGAGGGAATGGGAGGTGGAGGGACATGGGAAGAGAAGAGGAGAGAAGATTCTTCTCTTCTTTCTAACACAGTTCTTTGATCTGTGAATAGGGATTGTTACCTCAGCATTAGGATTTGAAGGTTTACAGGAAAGAAATGTAAAACCCTTCCTCTGTTCTGAGGAAAGGATGCGTGAGCGGAAATAGAAACATAAATATTCAGCTGAGACATAAGATGCTTACCAAGGCCACCCAGTGAGTTGACTTTTGTTCCAGACCAACTTTCCGTTCTGTATTTGTGAATGTCTTTCGCCGTGGGGTGCTCTTCCCCAAGAGGGACCACAACCTACCACTGTTATGCCAGTGGCGAAGCAATGCCTGCTGTGCTTCATATGCTGAGCCTTGCTGCATTCCTCTCAGCGAGCCTCCTCCAGAAACAGTCAGGAAGCTCCTCAGGATGGAATACGTAGGGCAGGAAATCTCTTTGACAGGGCTGATTTCTGAACACAGTGGATGGGTTTCATCTCACTCAACACAAGCTGCTGGAAGGTAACAGCTGAGCAGCCAATTCTTCCTGTTGCTATTGTCACTAGAGCAAGTGAAGAAAAATGAAAGAAGTAGAATCATTTACAGTGTGTCTTCATGATTTCGGACCTCTGGGCAGGTGAGATGAATCCTACTCTGAGGAGCTTTGCAGGTTTTGGTCCAGTTTGCAGAGAGCAGGAGTTCACTGCCAACCCTTTTCTCTTAGTTTGTTCTACAGATCTTGACTTGCCTTTTGGGAGCTCCCAGTATAGCCAAACCTAATGTAATCTCCTGGGTTTTGCTCTGCAAATGGGTGTCTGTACACAAGGGCTAGTTATTCCTAATTCCTGGTGGTTCAAGACCTGCTGGTGCAGCTTTGCAGGAGCAGGGTGTTGAGTGCCCTCACAAGACCACTGCCTCCTGTGCACTGTGCATGCTCTGAGTTCAGCTGCAGAGACATCGAGCTCCCCAGCTGATGCTGCAGCTACCTCCCAAACACCGTTTGAGGATCCAGGCGAGATTGTAGGATCAAGGAGTACTTCTTGTGCTGCATGAAATATATGCAAGTTACAGGATATTTTCTGTCTTCAGGATCTCACAGCCCAAATTAAGACAAGATTGCAGTGAGAGGTGTCATGAAAACTGACAACAGAGAGAAAGGAGGATGGGAAACAGGAACCTTGCTACAATGCTGTCTTTCTTTTTGCACACTGCCCTTTTGTTTAAAACAAAATTTCTTGTTTTCTGTAATGATCTCCCAGCACATCCCACTTCACTCCTGTTTATCTCTGTCGATATCTGGTGCTTATATTGCATTTTTAGATACATAATTCGTCAACTTCACATATGGTTTTAATAAGCAGTTGGTATCCGCACCAAGTGGTTGCAAAGAGCATCTGACTGATTGCAGAAGGACGCCTGGAACTGGGGCTGTTTTCCCAGATGAACATAGGCAGGACATATTTGAGACCATTTTTTTCTCCATTCCTTCTCATCACATACGTATTTTCAGGACTCAAAGTCCGGACAAGAAGAACATCTCAGTATCAACTAAGGGAAGATGTAAATCTCCTTAAGTAATTTTTAATGAAAAAAAATATTGAGTTACTCTGAGTGCCATAGTTTCTGGGTGGCTGGTTTTAACTTTAGCAACCCACACTTAAAGGGAAATTTTACAGTCTTAATATATTCCAGATGCTCTCCTAGTCCCAGATGAAAGCTCTGTCATCGTTTACTGTTAATATTTTTGTCAGCAGTAGAATTTTATTGTAATATCCCATCTTATTTGCAGTCACTATTAGTCAAGAGAGAAACTTCCTCCACAGGTGATCCCTGGGTCACTCCTTGAGTGTCCCCTCTCACTCTATTTAATTAAAAAACATTAACTGCTTGTTGTGTCCAAGACCTGTCAATATAACACATGTATACAATGACTTTTTACCTGATGAAAACCATTTGCTTCTGCTAGTTAGACTTAGAAAAAATAAAGTTACACTCTACAGTAACAATAGCTGGCTTTATAACAGCTCTCTGGTGAAAGGAAAACAAGAGATTTGCTTTGAAAATAAACCTCCATGAACTTGGATCGACAAAAAGGGACATGCAAGTTTGCTGCAAAAACAAGAAACATATTTCACGCTGTTAATCTTTAATCAGATGATAGTTTCTCATAAGGCGAAAAGTATTTAAATGTGGCATTTTTGATCCTTTGTAGTGAATGATGGTCTGAATACAGAGGGAAGGGGATTTGGGGGAATAGTAGAGCAGATTATCAAAACACGAGTCTTCTGGATGGAAATCTGAGGACCTTCATTATCAAATGAAGAGAGTTAGAATAAAAAAAGTCATTATATGATGGGCTCCACATGCTACTCAGTTAGTATGCAAGTAGGAAGCTGCCCTGCTATTTTTTTTTCTACCCCTCTCTCTGTAGATTAACCTGGATTTTGAAAAATCAAGTTTTGTTGTTCCTGCTCTTGCCTCACTACCTTCCTCGTAGGCTCTGAGAGGACCCATAGAGATGCACATTCTCCCAAGGCTGTGGCCAACTCTTGGGCAAGCAACTCAAGGCTAGCATCAGGGTTCTGCTCTTTGGGAAAGGAGAGTCTTGTGCAGTCTCAGATTGAACCTCAGGGTTTAATCAAACCTTTCTTTTTCAACATTTCTGAAGTTCTTCCTGAGTGAATTTCCCAAAGATTTACCTTGGTAGGAAATAAACCTCAGCACTGTACCTCAAACAAATCCTCCTTTCACTTTGGCACCATGTCCCCATGATGCACACAGTGACGAGACAACTCCCTGCACACAGGGATTCTTTTCAAGAAAACCTGTCATCAGGTGCATAATAGGGGTAGTTACTCTTTATATACCTAACCAGAAGTTTTCTCCCATCCATGACGTTTTCTTGTCTGGCTTCCTCCTCCAAAAACAAATGTCTACAAAATTTTCATGTTTTAACTGGCAAAGCCTCAAGCCCCAGTGATTTTCATTTCAGGTATGAAAAATATGACGAAAAATGGAAAGCCCTGATTTGGTTTTTATTTGCTCTGCAAATATAATATGTTAAAATGCTGTGATTTTCTCCCTGTTGAACTCTAACCTGGAAAATCCAACTTAATCACCATTAGAGCAACTTGGTGTCACCATGTGAAGTCTAGCCAACTCCCCTTTCCCTTCTCCTGACCCCTAAATTAAATAGATGCTCTCTGGTATAAATATATAGTATTTGCCTGCATGGATACTCATGAGCTGATGTGCCAGGAAGCTGAACACCCTGACTTTTTCCCCAGATCAGGCACTGACCTGGATCTTAGTCCTTTGTGCAGCTCCCAGGTCTTACATGACAGGGAAGAAGAGTCTCGCTGGGACCCTTATCCTGCTCCAACCTGGCTGGGTTGGCACACAAGCTGGAAAGGCTCTGGCTGGAGGAGGGGAAGGGAGTCTGATGGGCAGAGTGCAACCACACTATCTCCTTTTCCTCTGAAAAGCAGGCTCGTCAAAAAGAGTACAGGCTTTCTTTTTCTAGAGGGATTTCTTTCTGCAGCTGCTAGAAGCCTAAAGCAAAACTTCAGCCCTCTTGGATTCTCTTACTTTACCATTTGGGCACTTATGTACATGTTCAAGTGTTACTGTACATTGGCATGAGTGATGGATTGAGCTAGGAGTTTAGGATTCAAGTGTGGACTTGTGCTGTGCCAGGAGAACAGCTGTGAAGGTGCCTCTGTGAAGCAATGGGCTCCCTCTGCATGAGTGCATAAGCCTTTCAGCACCCCAGGCTGGGATCTGTGCCCAGGCCCCAGCCTGCCATGCTGCTCATGGAGATGTGAGAAAGGCTGATGCTTCTACAGGAAATTGAAGGTGGTTGCCACTAATGCCGTGGTAATGCATACTGTTTGCAAAAGACCCTGACAGAGGAGCCAAGGAGAAGGGATGATTTTGTACTTTTACATCAAAATTATTTTTATTTGTATGTGTGCAAGAAAAATACAGAAACTTTATGTTATTTTTAACTCAGCTCAGCTTCTATCTGTAAAGGGTGGATATAACACATGCAGCACAAACCCACAGGCCATATAACATGTAGATAATCAAGGCTGTGGGACTGAGTTAGAGATGCAGAGAGGCAGTGCTACTGCAGAAGGGGTGAGCGGGGACCCTTGGCGGGCTCAGAGACAATGTTGCCTAAGGCAGCTGCACAGACTTCACATCCAGCAGGGCTGAGGTGGGCACCCCTTTCATCCAGCTCTGCTAACCAACAGAACAACCAGTCTAGATGGACTCTGCAGAGCTTCTCTCATTTTTTGCTTGCCCCAAAGACTCATTTTGTTTCTGTGCCAACCACGAAGTGGAGTTTTAACACAAGCTCTTTGGTGAAATGAAGCCAGTCACCCTGAGTTCGTGTCATATAGTATACCCTCCCTCCCAAAGTGGAATACAGCTTTGGAAGGCAGAACCCTATCAAAACAAGCTATTGTTGCTGTGTTTGATTACAAGCACGTTAATGATGAATCAGCTTTTTATGAATTCCTCTTTTCATCCCTTTCCTGTCTCTCACCTGTCTCTTGCTTTTAAGACAGATGGTGTAACTTCCTTTGCAGCTTTGATTCCCCTTGCTCACCTCTCACCTTGCCACTGGAGAGCACTCCCAGGTAGGGCAGCTCATAAATAAATTTTTTCTTACAATTTCTCAGTGACATGTGCAGTCTATAAAAAATGTGTCAGTGTTGAATAAGGACCTAATTCAAGCTGATGACCCTTAAGTCTGAACAGAATACACTGAATAAAGACAGATGGGTTATAGGTTTTGCTACTTCTGTAAAACATGCTTTATATTAAAATAAATACATTGCATGTGAACTTAGATATGATCCAAAATAAAGCCCATGCAAACCATAAGTAGGAATTACCAGACACACAAAACTAACAATCGTCTGCATAAATGGGTAAGTAAATCGATAAGCAATTGACATTTCAGGTTTAAAATGTGTAAGGTAATAAAACTAGATGCATTACAGAAGATCCTGCTTCAGTCTTTCTCTGTTCCAAATTTGCTGTTCTAAATAGTAGTTCAAAGTTTCTTTTTCTGAAATTAAAGATGAGTGTAATTTGCAATATATTTCTGCAAACAGCATATGCAGTTCCTCAGGACTTGCATCATTAGAGCTGTGTTAAAAAAGCCTGGATACTGCAGAGTAAGGATTTTTTTTTTTACAGTGTGGAACCCTATTAAATGGCAAACATTTCTTACCCCTTGAAGGTCGTGGGAACCGTTTCCCATAGAGCTTTGCCCCGGAGTTTCTAGTTAAATGGCAGTCATTTTATTAAAACGTCTGTTTTCTGTCAAGGAAACTTAGCACATCTTTAACTGTCAGAAACGGCTATACAAACAGGCATTTTAGCAGAACACAGAATTCATATACATTTGCTAATAACATGCTCTGACTCCACTGATAAAGATAAGTTTATCAAGCCCTGGAGTCACCACTGTCACCATTAAGGAGCTTTACACTCGACCAGAGCTGAAGACCACAAAAAAGTACTGAAGGAGTAATGTTATCTCTGCCCTCACCTTAGGGTTAGGCTGTGGTACATACCATTGTGTTTGTTATTACTGTCTTACTTCGAACAATGCCTGTTATGGTAGGAAGATATGGGGTATCTTTTCTTCATTGCAAGAACCAGTACAGCCAAAAGCCTGGAGTGGGGTCCCTTCCCACATCAGTAAAAAGCCATTTCTTCATCCTGGCAAGCCACTCAGCTACTCCGTCCTTCCCACACCAAAACTTATACACTGCATCACCACATCTGAGCTCCATCCTGAGCTTCCCACTGGGATAAGCTTCTCACATGCTTTCTCTCTTTTACTCTCTCTTCCAGTATATACAATGATTTGAATTTTCTAACAACACACACGTTATTATATATTTAAGAGAAAGTAACATCAAAGAAACAGAGATTATACTGAGGGCAGAAGGTGATGAGGTATTTCCTGGGGAAGTTCACAATACGGTCTTAAGGCTGCTAGATGTTGTGCTGAGGAGTTAAATTTTTGGTAGGCTTAGTAGTTTATGTAAGTTTATGTAATGTGTGATGTTCTTTAGCCAGTGTTTAGTATGCAGCATGAGTTATTTGGCTGGGATTTGTATGGCAACACAGTGACGGGAGAGCAGAATACAGACTAAATTTATGGTACACAAAAGTTTCTTAAGCTCCCGGTTGAAAAGATGGTGTTCTGCAGCACAGCACAGACACACTTTGATGCACACTGCTCCAAAGTACTCCACTGAACCCAGCTTCAACAGTTTTTTTGTCAGGCCAAAGATCATTTCCCTTTGAGTTTGTACAACAATTCAATAATGCCTAAGTACCAGTTAAGATGTTATCACACTATAAGTATTTAGTGCTCTTACTGGGTTTCAGAGACAGCTATTAAGTTTGCAGCTATGAATAGCTGGAACTGGAAGAAGATGTCTTGTGACTGCTGAGAGGTCCAAGAAGTGGCAGAAGAGAAGGCAGGAAAGATGAGGGAGATCATGGACTTTGGCAGAGGTGTGGAGAAAAGGTCCATCCAGGGAGTCACTTTGTACAGACTGTCAAGAGCCAGGATCTGACCAGAAGGCACAGGAGAGATGAATAGGCAGAGAAAGGAAACATGGAAAATACCATGGAGAAAAGAGAAAGATAAACAAGAGTAGATAGAAGCAAAACCAATGCAATCCTAAAGCAAAAGCACCCAAGCATGATTCCATAAAGGACCAAGTTCCAGGTACTTCCTTAGTATAAGATGAAGACATTGGTGTGGAGGGGCATGCAGGGATGTAAGGGCTGAGGTAGACTGAGAGCATTTTAGCACCGCAGCAGGAGGAGTTTTGTAATCCTGCAAGACATTTAATATAAAAGGGCTATATAATACTCCCTTTCTTATTATTGCAAACAGCAAGAGAGCTGCCAAGTACATGCATGCTACTACCTGGCACACTTTGAGGGACACATAAGGAAACTATGAAAAGAGTAAGCACAATAAGGAGCCGCATGAAGCTGCCTTGTTAGAGAGCAAAACAAAGAAGCCCTAAGAATAATATAAGGAAAAAGCAAAACGAAGCAGAAAGCCTGGAGGATTTGGAGGATGCATGCAAACTGGGATTCAGAGAGCTTGGAGAGCAATCTGCCATGTAGCCAAATGACTTGTCACCAGTATGTCTGGGATATTTCTATGAAACTTATTTCCTCTGGGAGGGACTAAGGAACTGTTGATGAGGATCACACTCAGAGTCCAGTACCTCCTACAGAAGAAAATCCAGAAGACATGGACATGGAAGAAGAAACATTAAAGAAGCTCACATTAGGGAAAAGATGTTGCAAGGAAAGCTTTCCCAAGCATTGAGGTGACGTTCTGCCCTATGGCCTCAAAATTTAGATCCTCTCTATTGTTTAAGTCTAGAATGTAAGTGGTCATTACTGGTTTGCAATCCAACATTTAATCCTCATATTTGAAAATCTCTTAAATAGAGCATTGCCACTAATTACTGCAAAAAAAAAATATTTCAAAGTATAGAAACTATCAAGTATGTGAATCATTATTTCTTCAGTGTCAGGAATTACTATGATTCCCTTTGTTTCCTGTATCAAAGTTGCATTGTTCTATCTGAAGAAGAAGTTATTTCAGGATTAGTTACAAGAAACATCTGAGATGATGCCTGCTTGAGCCATAACCCAACCCTGTTTCCATAGAAGTTCCTGCTGACCTTACATGTCATGCTTTCATTATTTAACGTATTTTCTCCTTCTATTAAGAGACATACTTACATTTTATGCTGACATTAAATTTTCATGGAGATACTTTGCTAATACTCTGCATGGAATTTTGATTCTTGTAATTATCTATGAAGATTTTCACCTGATGTTATTATTTTTGTTTCACTTGGCATCTACATTTGGGAAAGAGCCAAGGGAGGAAGTGACAAATCCATCAGCTTAAGACAGGAAACCCTGTGATTTCAGAGCTGCTCATATCTTGTTAGCTGCTCATATCTTGTTAGAAGTTGCTTTTCCCTTTGGCTATTTCATATTAACATCCTCTCATGGGGTAGTTTCTCCATTCACATCATTAAAATGTACCATCAAAATATTTATTCATCAAAAACTGACTGGAATAAGTCTAATCTTGCCTGTTATATACTTCACCATGTTTACACATCACCCAAGACAGCAGACCTTAATGGGACATGGGGGCATGACTGTATATAAAACATAGCATAGTAATAAAGTTTGAATAAAGAATGAATCATTTGTCTAATTGCTATCCTGCTTATAAACTATTTTGCCTGGAAGACACTAAGTCAATCACAAATACCACCTTGTCTGTGTGTGTTTCTAACATATTTCTATGGAATCTTTCCTCCTTTGCCTGTGTCACAGTGGAAACAAGCAGCAGTTGCTCACTCCAGCTTCTTCTCCATGAAAAAATCTGTGTATTTCAGCTTCAGAGAAAGGGGGATTTTCAGTTTGCTTCTCTTAGTAGCAACTCTCAGGGTCTTGATGCTTATTACAGTAGGAAAGCAAGTGAGAATAATGGCATTGATTAAGTTGTGCCTAGCAGAAGCCCTGTACAGAGACTCAGAATAGCAATAAAAACATTGCAAAACAATATAAATTATAAATACCAGTGTGATTAAAAAGTCTCCCTCTAAAGCAAACAAGTCAGAGCACACAGAAGGAGTGTTACATCTAATAGCTGCCCTGAGTTGCACAATAACTAACATCTCCTGTTAGGACTTCTCACCATTCCCCAGGCCTCCACCAAGCAAATGCATTTTAGTCCCTAGTCAGTGGTCCCAGGAGGGCTTGGTGCCTCCGTGTGTGTCCTCTAACTCATCCTGCTGCATTGCAACACTAACAGGGGAAGCACAAGGATGTGGGTGATCAGCAACAAAGTCTGGAGCAAGGTTGTCAGAAAGAAAAGGGAGATTAGGATGAGGGCTGCACTGAACCAGGGCCAGCCAGTCAAATCATGGTACTTACACAGTAAATAACTGTGATGACAACTTTACTCACCTTTCAGCACTTGCCCCTTTTAAACAATTCTGTAGTATCTTGTGCCCTTACTACTAACAGCATATCATCGTGGGTGTTGACATTTAACCTGTTTGTCAACAGATACATTTACATCTCATTTCACTGGCACTCCATGCATGAGGCAGTAAGTGAAGAGCATTTTAGCACAAGTGATGAAAGATGTCATTGCTGGTGCCCTTTTGCGCTGCTTGCACTGTGATGAAGTATAGTGACCATTAGTAACAGGGATTTGAGTGTAATGTCTCCTTTCACCCAGCAAGGTCAAAAATTTATGGTTCTGACCTTTTCTCTTTCATCTGAGTGGGTTTGGTTAATTTTCAGGAGGAATAACATAAAATTAAATGGAATTGATGCAGGTTCAGTGAGAAGTGATGCAGAGAAAGGATTCCACCTCTCCCTAATAAAAATTACTTCAGTGAGTTCAATAACAAAGGCAATAAAGTTCCACAAACTTTACGGTAAAGGTTGTAATGTTGTTAAGTGTTTCAAAGGTTCACACAAGAGAACATGATTATTCCAAGACCTACCATTTATTCTTATAATTCTATAGTTTCTCAGATGTGTTGCTCAAGGTCTCAAATATACGTTTCAAGAAAAGAAAGTCTTGTTATGTCTGTGTTAGTTAAACCTGCCTAATTTCTAAGTGTTGTGCTCTTAGCAGGCTATAAGCACTTTGACTTTGTTTGGGTTGGTCACTTTGCACACGCAAGCTGGAGAGACACACATACCCTCATGCTGCATTCCACTGATCCGCCCGAGCTGGCTCAGTCAGACTGCTGTCTGTGCTGACAAGCCTTGGAGGTTCAATGGACTCTTACGCTTTTCCCCAATTCTTTTTTTTTAAGGCCAACCAGAGTTGAACTATTTGGCTGAGTCACTTTTCAGGACCAGAGTCCTCTGATGTGCACAGCTGCTGTACAGTCTCCAGCACTCTCCTCTCGCCCCGTCACCAGCAGCTTGGCATACGAATAGCAGGAGTGCTGCTCACAACAGTGATGGAGGGCAACTGCCCAGATACGGCAGGGAAAGGGTATTTTAGGGAATGTTGGCTCCTCTCTCACTAAGCGTGACAGATGAGAGCCACAAAGTTCAGCCAAGATCAGTCCTGGTGGTTCTTAGGACTGGGGATTAGCTCAACCCATTGCAGACATGACGGCTCAGTGAGAAACCATTTTCCAAATAACAAGTTGCTCTGCGATCTCATTATCTGGAATGATTTTTCTTTTTCTTTTTTTTTTCTTCTTTTCCTCCCTCAGTGTTGTTATTTTTTTTCTGCACAGAAGGTCAGTGCCAGTCCAGCTGCTCAGACACACATCTCAGCTATGCAGAGATTCAAACATATATCATCTGCGAAGCTGCAGTACAGCTAGCATCATGTATTTAATTTTGGTGCAGTTTGGTTTATTTTTAATTTATTTTCTTGCTGTTTTCAACAAGAATGAGACGCCACTTTGACAAGAAAAGATTTAGAGCAGCTCTGGTCACACATAAAACATGCTGATATGAGAGATTTGGAGATATCCTGCAAATTTTTTGTGCTGGTGGTTTTCTGGCTTTGCATCTGTAGATGCTCCCCCTGGCTGCAGTACACAAGCCGATGCTAACGTAGCCTTCCTTGAAGACAATCTTTCCCAAACTTTCTGCTAGGATGCATTACTTCATCAATTTCCCCAAGTTTTAGATCTCAATTTGGGACTTCTGCCAGAAAATGTAATTTTTGCTTGCATTCAACCTGCCCACTTTAGTGTGCATACAAGCTTCTCAGAGACTTCAGTAAAAAATGTTGTTTAACGATGTCTTAGGAAATATCAAGTCATATGTAAGCTATGAAATAGAATGTTATTGTTATATAGATATTTTTAACACATTTGAGCACTGAGCAATTAGTACAAACACATTTTGTTTCCTGTTAGCTAAATCCTTGGTATCTAGCGTGGCCCCTCTCCAGTTTTTGTAGTCCAGCAGGAGATATAATTTCTACCAGCCCACTCAGTGCAAGGCAACAAGAAATAAGTTAAATGTTGCATATCTTTTCTTGCTGCTTCTTCCTGCTACAGTGAAGTTTCTCCCTGCTGCACAGCTTCATGTCCAGATTTCCTCCCCAGTACCACAGGATGCTGCAAGTACTAACTAAAAAAAATGCAGGGATAAAAACAAAAAAAAAAGAGAGCAGATAAATAGGAGTTAGCAAGGATAATAGGACAAACAGGAATAGCTGTTACAACATGGGTTCAAACCCTAGCAAAACCGCTAGGAGAGAATATTATATCCAGTAATGTTTCTTGTCAAACTTAATGGATTATAAGCACCTCAGCTGCTCCTTATATAGATAGTTTAAATTCACATTGTAAAACCATGAGATAGATACACTAAACACCTACCACTGGCCATCTGCTCCTTGTTGTTGCAGCTCGTGACCTGCCTTGCATTCCACTCTGGTCCATTATGTCCATACTCAGCCCTTCCTCTCTGGTCAAGAACACAGAGGCATGGAAACTCTCCTCACTATGAGGCCCATTCAGCTATGCATGTACCTCCCCAGGATCAGTGCAGAAGCATGTTGGTTTTGTTCCTACAGGTAGCCAACACTTTTCCAGTCAGTCTGACCCCTCCGGGAAAACTGCACTTACAACACCAGTCAGTTTTCACAGCGTTGGCTTTATATGGAAGAAGTTGACTCCTAGAAACCATGAGAAACCAGAATTTTTAAAGCTTTGCCATTCTTGAAGTACCACCAGATTGAGCCCCATGCTCCTGTTCCTTGGGGTCCCCCCAGCCTGCTGTGCCACTTGGGCTTAGGAGGCACCAATGCCTGGGGCACCATGCGAGGCTTAGCCTGGCATGGGAGCTACACCCTGGCAGTGGAACAGGCATGTGAGCCGCACCACCTGCAAGTCACCACAGCAGAACATACTCGCTCAAAAGCCTATTTTCAGCAGAAATAAGGATCAATTTTGGTTAGTTTTTGTGTTTCTTTTTCACGTAAAAAATTAATGTTTACATAATTATTTAGTTTATTACCTGCTTGCTGGATATCAGCATTTCAAACCTCACCACCACAGTAGCTGCAGGGCATTACCACTAGTATCAAAACATGACACTATGCCCAGAAATACAATGTTTAAAACATGGGTTACCCTGCTGAATATTTTATGCTTTTTGTTTTGTTTTTCACTGAGCAATTAGAAAGTGCCCTTTGTGTTTCAACAGAATTATTGTAGTAGGACACTCTACCAAAAAAGGCAAGAGAAGAGCTTTCATGCTAGTCAAGAGTTCTCTTTTTAGTTTTCTAGCAATGATAGAGCCAAAAAATAGCAGTATTTCAGAGGTGAGCAACCTGGAGTTTGGTTAATCAGGAATGAAACAAAATCTACAAGTGACAACTTGTTTCGGTAACAAAGGTTACTTCAAATCCAGGAAACATTATGCAATAAACCTCTCTTGTTTGCATTTCAAAACTGTTGCTAAAATACCGCTTCTAAATATTTGAAAATACCCAGTGCCTGTCTTTCTCTCCTGCCCTCCTCAGCTTCAACAATGGATCAGACTTCTCAGACCTCAGCTGCCATTCATGTTTGTCAGTGGTTTCTCCCCCTTTCATTGTTGGTCTGGAAGGAAAAGGTGGAGTAGCAGGGAGAGGCTCTGTCCCACTCCCCCAGCCACCACCAGCGGAACCCCCAGGGCAAACCATTTTCTCATCGTTGCATGACTAATATAACCACAGGCACTTAAAGTGCATGGGAACTTTTCCAGCCAGTGTTCCGAGGGCAGCAGCAACCTTTCTTCTGGGGAGGGTCTTATGACATATTTTCTATTTTTTTTCCTTTCAGCAAAGAGTCTGCTGGCACCATAGGTACAGCATGACAGCCCCCAAACCTGGCACCACTGGAAAACAACTCTACTTGAATCCTTTATATACCTCTTTTTTCACACCACACAGGCCAAATTGGTGGCAGTGGCAGTGCATGCATTTTTTTTCAGGAATGTTCTCTAGTCAAGTTTTGCCAAAAATGGCTGAACTGATCATTTCATGGTTGCTGCACAAGGGCTCACAAGACAGACAGAAACCTTGCTGGGCTGTGCAATACGTGCCAGAGTACAGTACTGGCAGCGTGTGGTGGCAGCTCACAAGGTTGGGAAAAGCCATTTTAACTCTTATGTGTGCTGCTACTGCCTTTTCTGGTTCTCCACTGGTTATCCAGGAGCCTGCAAGCCCCCGAGCATGGTTAACCAGCTCCCTGCTGGGACCCTCATTAGGAGCAGCTGAGGCATCACTGTTTCTTCTGTTCCTCTTTTTACATGTGTTTCTCTGTTTCTGAGAAGCCTTGACAAAAGCTCCCCAGTTTATTTAGCTCTCACATCTGATTTGATTTGAAGCTTCTTAGCCCCTCACTCTTGGGTCTGGCCAGATCACTGGAGCAGAAGTCACAAGATTTCTTAAAAAGAAAACAACAATAAACAATTTGATTAGACAAAACTGTTGAAAATCTTCAAGAATTAATTTACATACTAGATGTAGTAGCTTCCCAGAATGGCATCTTTCCAACCGCAGTGTCCCTGTCACTCCAGTCAATGATGGGACAGATTAGGCACTGAATTCCTGACAGCTGATTTACTGGAGCTTTTTTATTTATGAGAAAATTTGCAATTTGGTAGGCTTTGACCATTCCTTTGAACTTTGGAAATTTGTATTGCCTGATTCTGGCAAGCTTGCACCTTGGTGAATAGCTGTGTGCAGTTCAAAATCTACATGACCTCAGCAATGATACTTTTTACTTATAAATGTGACCCCTGTGTACTTCAACTACAAAAGGTCTGGTAAACAGAGAATGCAATTACACTTTAGCATGAGAAGAAATGCAGTGCTGGGCCAGACTAAGGGGTTTGAAGATGTTTTGCATGTTTCAATTCCAATGCTGTCTCACTGAAAGCCAGATTAGAATCCCATTCCAACCGCAAAAACTGAAAAACCAATTAATTATTAACATTGTCTCAGATGAGTTCTAAATAAAGGAAATATGGCTATCTTCAAGGCTGATATTTTAGGTATGAAATTCAGTTTCATGCTGGAGATCCTCCACTCTGTGGGGCTGGACCAGCTGCTGGCGCAGAGCCTTGCCAGCCCAGTGGGAACTCAGTTCTTCAAAGACTTCTGAATGATGCTACTAAGCATTAGCCCATGGCTGTTATCTGTGAGCAGAGAGCATTACTGGCTAGTCCATAAAATCAATATGTCAATAAGCCTTACAGAAACATTGCAAAGTCTCCATAGGAAAGAGAATAAAAACAAACGTTTAGAATTATCTATTGCAGCAACAGCGTGTGGCTGCAAACCCAGCTACTGGTAGGTAAAAGGCATAAGCCAAAATCAGATCTTTATACTTTTGAAATAAGGGGAAATTATATTTCAGCTTTCACTCCTAATTCCTGTAGAGTTACTCTTTAACTAGCTCCACAATGTCCAGTCCACAATAAAAACCCCCATCTTCAGTGAGTAAGGAGAAAATTTCTTGTGACTGACTCTCCAAGTTTTGCAGAACAACTTGCAAAAATTATAGTCAATAATTGTTCAGACTGTAAACTGAACCCTTGGTTCAGTTTATAACTGGATCCCTGGGATAGAAATACAGACAAATTTGCAATAGAAGAGATTGTTTTGTTTGACTTGTTTCCTACAGAGGTCAAAGAAGGTCAGTTTTGGGTTTTTTTAACAAATCTAAATGTGTATCAAGTGATGGTTAAAATAGGAAAATACTCCAGGAGCTCTGGCCTCTCTTCAGAGGTGCAAATCTGTAATTCAGCTGAATTCATACCAGAGCTATATTAACCTGAGTGCAGGTCAGCGAGTGGCAAGCGGGACACAAGGGCAGAGTGAGGCAGGAGAAGAGACTTGTTAAACCCCGAACTTGCAACCGGATCTCTGACAGCGGCTGTTCAAAGCCTGTAGAGGCTGCAGGCAAGCTGGGGGCAGGCAGGGCTCTGTGCTGGCACAGGCGGCTGCAGAACCAGGGCCTTGTGCATCGATTTATTTTAGAAAGTCCAGGACACAGTTACTGGACAGCCTAAATATAGCTCCACCAAAATGGAAAAACAATCTGGATTCAACCGAGCACAATCAACAAACGTTCTCACACCTTGGAAGTCGGGTCATGTTGCAGGACTTGTAAAAGTCGGCTCTTTGTTGGGGCAGCAGGAGGAAAGCATCTGAGGAGGGAGGACAGACCCCGAGAAGGAGCTGGGTCTTCTCTCCAAACACAGCAGCAGATAGATGCAAGAGTCTCCAAAGCAAGCTTGTACCAAAGCAAGAAACAGCAATACCATGAAAAAAAAAAATAGAGAAAGCAAATGGTAATTACGTGTTTTTAACTCCAAAAACTCGCTCTAGAGCAAGATGTGGAGGAAATCTGGTTTTTACTTGTGTAAGCAGTTCTTGGCAAAATGTCTTCTCTTCCCCCCCCCGTTTCACTACTTCCCTAGAAATCCCCTTCCTTACTCACACACAAACAAGGCTGTTGCCATAGAAGTCTTTTTGACTCCATTAAAAAGCGATTCAAGAGGATCACCCGGTGGCTGAACTGGCTTATGCTGAGAATAAGGCAGGAAAAAGCAGGCTCTCTGGTGGCTGAGGGAGAGCCCCAGCTCTGCTGTTACAGCTTGCCAATCTTGTTCTCTGGTTTTGCTCAGAAAGTGAAGCTGAACAGGAAATTATTGTGCTGCACGACACAGAGATGTACATTATGCAGTATTAGGAAGATTATGTTTATGAAATGTTATTTTTCCACTCTAACAGTTGAAACCCTTGGACTTGTTTTCTTATCACCATTTTCATTTTCTGCAGCTATTCATGTTTTAATGCTCTCCTCCTCCAAGGGATCCCCTCCTCTTGCACTAATGCATAAGCTCTGTGTCTCCACAGCCAGCCCCAGGGCCTCGGGAAGGGAAGGCAAGTCCTGGCACATGACAAGCATGTGGAGGAAGCATCCCCTTCTGCCTTTTCACTCCTGACCACTGTCAGAGCAGTGAGCCAGGCTGCTGGGCACATGAGAGGCTTAGGGGACCCAGGGCAAGGAGCAGGTGGGGTGGCTGGTGGAGGAAGGGGCTAAGTGGGCCCTTCCTCCAGTGACTGTAAATGTGGTCTCGCTTCCTTTATCTTTCAGAAATGGTCTGTAGCAAAGTGCTGGAATTACAAGGGGCCCTGTGACACTGAGAGTGCAGTATAAAATAATTCATCCCTTTCAAAGAGTAAGTCTAAAATAAAGTATACATTGTTCAGCACACTGTAAACGTTAACAACCTCCTTTTTGCAGACTCTCTAATGAGCCTTCTCTAGCTACCCCAGCGCTGCAGCAGCGGTTCAGCATTGCTATTGCAGATATATGCCTTCCCAGGAAGGTTCTCCAAATTAAGGGTCACTTTCACCACAGAGAACTTTCACTTCGAGACAGGAGCTGACCGGCTCCTAAGGTGCCCCAGCACTGATCTTGCCCCACTGCCCTTTGCTGCTGCATGGCACTGGCCCAGATGTGTGCCACCACCATGGCTATGCTGCTGCTGCAGACACTGAGCAGCTGCAGGCTGCCCCATGATCCCTCTGTGCTGGGCACACGCTCCCTCTCAGGGACTCAAATTCCCTTTGCCAGCTGAGTGACAAGGGATAGGACACAACATCCTGCCTTTAGTGGGAAGTGAAGGACAGAGAGAAACCCATGGGGTCTGCCTGCAGGAAGGAGGAGAGGATGACATAGAGGAAGGAGTCAGGTCTGTTGGGGTGGATGGGGATGTCTGGAAAAGCTGGAGGACAGCCACATCCTCCCCAGCTGCCCTGGGAAATGACAGCTGGCTGCTGAGCTACAGTTGTGGGGTCTGAGGGCTGACCCTGCCCTGGGCTGAGCAGGCTGCAGTACCCAAGGTGCTGGGTTGCTCTCTGAGGAACAGGATGAAATCCATCTCTTCATTAGCTGTTGGTTAATTAGCCAGTTGCACTCTGGGTGAGACAGGTTCTATAGGAGATGGAGCATCTGGCTTTGCAACTGGAGGCTGTGCTGCTGTGTAAGACGTGACACAAAGCAGCACAGGAGGTTTGCACAGGGGTGGGTACTGGCCTCTCCTAGCCCGGGGGCTGCCTTTGGTAGCTTCAATATTTAATTGACATATTTTTGTGTTATTTTAAAACACACCCTGAAGTTCAATGCTAACCACTGTCACAGCCCTGAAGTTGAAAGTCAAGACAGGGCTCATGTTGTATCGTGTGTACATGTGGATTTAATTATTGTGGGGGGAGGGCAGGCATTAACAATATAATCTCTCTCTGCTGAGGCTTATACAACTCCCAAGACATGGTCTGAGAGAAGTATCTGACATTTTTAGAGTGTTAAGGCTATGGATTTTTCTCTTTTTTTTTTTTTTTTTAGAGCTAAACATGTGGAATGCATACAATATATTTTTCCATCCTAATTAGCATTTTCATTGGCTAAACTGTGCCTAGCCCTGATAGTTCTAAGAGACCCACTGATTCCACATGCCAGGAGGGCTGCCAAGGAAAAGAGATACACAAAGACAATGCAATTATGCACGATTTTAAACAGCTTCCACTTAACCAGTGAACAGTGTAATACTAGTCTAAAACCTTCAACAAGCCCTTGATGTAAAATTTGACTGTTGAAAGTGACAGAGAGAGGAAGACGGAGAGGAAAAAGCCCAGAACAGACTTTGCAGACAGGAACTGAATAAAACCTGCTGATCAAACTCTTTGATTGCTTGAGTGCCCTGATTTGAACCAAAGGAGAGCTGAACCTCAGTTTGAAAATTGTTTCCTTCCCAGATGTGAACTCAAAAGATCACCTATCTGATTGGTATTTGATGTGCCAAGCTGCTCCCACTCACAGTAAATCGAGGAGCAAGGAGCAGAAGATAACTGCCAACCCACATGGACAGCAACTCGCTTCATTTATTAGTCAGGGAAGTGTGTCCATTTTGCAGACAGAAGTGGCATTTTCCTCTCTTGGTAACACTAAGTGTCTTATTACAGCAGGACTGTCAGGGCCAGAAACCTACTGACAGCTTTGGATGAAAGTGCCCAGGGCCTCATGGCTCTAACTCAGTGACAGCTGGACCGATGCAGATGTGGCTATTCATATCTCTTTAAAGGACAGAATACACAGCACTGATGCCAGAAATTCTCAGGTGTTATTTATCTGAGAAATGATGTGTCTAAAAGGGAAAATAAAGGAATTTTGGCATGCTGCCCATGCCAAATGTGAAGTGCTTTTCTGCCTTCTGAAAGCAAGCAGGGTAATCCTGAGGAGGTACACCTTCCCAGGCCTGCTGGGACACAGCTGGGCTGTCTAAACCTAGCCTTTGCCTCTGCTAAGACAGGCCAGGAGCTCAAGAGATGAAAAGCAAGGGATACCTGTTTCATCACCCACAACAGCACTTTCCCCTAGCAGCTTTTAAACAACTAATCAAAAAAAAAGAAAGCACAGACTGGCCTAATGCTTGAAACATGCTGTTGCCTTTGTGTATCATTGTTATCCATCCCTGCATGCTCCAAAGCCCGAGGTCTGGTTTTCAGATGGGGCACTGGGAAAATTATTGCCTGTGAAGCTGAGCAGAGCATCGTGTGATGAGGTAGCCCCATAGAGCAGCACTGCCTTTCTCAGGCCAAAAGCTTTACACTGGATTTCAAAATATTCAAGACTGAATCTTTCAGGCTCTGCTCTGTCTGAACTCTTCTTGACCTGCTTGCAATTTTGTTTTACTTTGTTTTGCTTCATTAAAATGTGGCAGCAAGTTCTTTAAGTGACTGAGTGTGCAAAGTTAGTTTGTTTTACTTTTGTATCTCTTTTCATGCCACAACCGTAGTTTTACAGAGACTGTAGTTATTCTATGCAGAATGAGCAATTTTTGATAAATACAACAATGCAATGTAGGGGCAGACAGGTCTGCTACAACATCCATGGATAAGTGGAGACAGAATGAGGCACAGAGGAGCACAAGCATGGGATGGTGAGAAATGTGGCACAGCTATAACCATGTCTTCTTCAATAAAATTCAAGTGAAGTTCAGTGAAGTTCAATGAAAGTGGAACTAGAGAAACCTGGTTTTAGGGTAAAATGAGAAAAAGAAACAGTACCTGATATATGTAGAAGGCACTCCATATAGTAAACTCCAAGGAAATATGGAGCTGTGGACCAGTGAAGAAAGAGAAAGGTGAAAAACAAACAAACAAACAAACAAAAACCCAAACAAACAAACAAAAAAAACAAGTTAGAAAACTTATGAAAATTACTCCAAGTAGATCCTAGATCTAGAAAGGAAACACCATCAGCCTGAACATTATGATGTTCCTTGCAAAGCACTCCAGAAGTCCCTGACTCGCTCCAGCCCCACCAGACTGAGACCATCCACCTCAGGGCATGGCAGAGTAGCCTTACACCAGGAAAAGGGGTAGAAATCATGTGTGTGTGAAACAATTTTAATTTCACTGTTATTCTTTCTTTTTCTGCAAAAATTAGATCTAGACTAGCAGCGACTCTTGAATTACTGTTAAAGTTTCCAACAGTATAAGGCAAATTTCTCCTTCACCTGCAAACAAGATTTTTTAACATAAAATTTTCTGGAATTATTTTAATGTGGTGACACTAAATTGATCTAGAGCCCTGGATAGGAAAGAGTCTACTGATCTCTGATCTTCTGTGGGTTTGCTCTGACTGTCACAATTCCCATGACTGAGATGTGGTATGGGGTGACTTCTGGAGGTCAGACGAGGCACGGCTGGGAGCTGCACAGCACAGCATGTCCCTGGGTGAGGGACAGCTATTTCAGCAGAGAGTGGCAAGCTTTCACTCACCACAAAGAAATTGCTGCCTTTCCCAGAAAAGGAGACATGAATTTCCTCTGATCCCACCAAGGAAATAAGAATCCTGGGACAGACGCAAGCACCCTGTTTGTGTTAAAATACTAAAGATCAGGCCAGAAAATGCTATAGCCAAATTGATTTGGAAGGGTCAAGTTGGATTAATGAGAAGGAGGCTAGCAGAGGACGGTATGTGTATAATTTGTAACTTAACCCAGGCTGAAGTGATATGAAGACACCAGCTGTCATACCCTTCATGGATGCATAGAAAACATTTAACATGATTTAACAGGACTATTTGTATCAAGTGATGTTGAAGTTTGTTTTTCACAAGACCTTTGCTGGTAGTGTTTTCTTTATAGACTTTCCCTGTCAAAGTGTTGCCAAAACTCAGCAGGATGCAATTTCTTCTCTATTTTCCCTGTAAAATGAAAACCACTGCAGTTCTGTGAGGCTAAGCAGAGTAGCAGGTATCAAGTCTTTAACACTCTTTAATCAAGTCCTTTTTTTTTTCCCCATAAAAATTTTTCCCCATATTTTTTCCTGTCTGAAGGCACCTGGCAAACACCAGCTGCAAAAAACAAAGGCTTGGGAGGCCTGGGGGGCAAATGTTCAGTGCATTATCATGCAAACTGCATCACACAGAGCACTGAGTACCAGTTCTGTAGTTCACAG
>NW_020955473.1:885304-897971 GCF_003031625.1 Empidonax traillii
AAGTGCCTACAGCAGGTCCCCACTACTTCCACATGCTCTTGACATGGCTAATAACTGCATTGTGTCCAACAGAGGAGACAGCAAATTCAGCCTATCTCCTTTTAATTGTGAGAGTTAAGATTAGAATTCTTTAGAAAACCTCCCATTAGCCAGAATTTTCTAAGCAATGGATGGAGGAGGCAGATAACAACGTTAACACATAGGCTTGTAAAGAGACACTCTGGACTTCTTCCCTCTTTCCCTGTTGACTGCTCAGGTAGCCGTATCCATTTCCAACACCCCATGCACTTTGCAGGTACCTCCTGCACAGCTGCTTCTTGCAGCCATGAAACTGCAGCTCTAGCAAGGGCATCAGTAACACAGGGTACAGCAACACAGATTGCTCTGAATGAAGTGGAGTTGTGGATTTACACTGTCAGTGCAGCTGCTCGAAGGTAACCTCTTGCTTTGGAGAAAATTTCGGTTAGGGAATTTTTCACTTACCACAGGCTGTGAATGGGATCTTGCTGTGAAAAACATGATGGGATGTACACGCACATCCCCACAGTCATTTGTTTATATAGCTGTAACTTGAGAAATAAGAGCTGCAACCAGAGTAGGGCTTGAAAAGAGCCCTGCTGCTGCTCAAACAATGCTTTCAAAGGACTTTCAAACTCTGCTTCATGTGGGATTTGTAACTTGTTTTGCCGTCCAAATCTCTGTGGCACCTGTTTCAGCCTGGGTCTGAAGCAGAGTTTATAGTTAAAAACACCATGCAGCTGTAATACAATAACAAAGCAGTTCCTCTGACTAAAACTGGCTGCAGTTCTGGGGTCTTTGCTTTCTCAGTCACACCCTTCCCTGAAATCTCCTCCTAGGTCATGCAGCTGACCCAAGTCCAGGGCCTTTAATGGTTAGTCTATACCAGCAAAATGATTTTCCAGACCAGAACATTTACAATTTGATATCTAGATAAAGAATGACTCATGAGCAATGCCTGACCCTACTGATGTGCCCCCAGCTGGTTTTCAGGAGCTGAGCTTTCAGGGGAAATACTCATCCCCAAATTCCCAGGCAACGTAGATGACTTGTGGCTATAAGAACCAGACCGTGCCAAAGGTGCACTTAAATATCTCTTCTCTGCCATACTCCAAACCTCTGTGGCCCTTCAGAGGCTGAAACATCTGCAGCCTTTCTGCTGCACTTAGGTGCATAAATAGGTGACAGCTGCTGGCTTTCTTCCAGCAGCTGTGAGCACATAGAGAAGGCAGCAGCCTGCAGGGAGCTGTGTGCACAGCCAGGCACAGCCACCCCTCCCCTGCCAAGCAATGCTGTGAAGGGCTGTGCTTTAATTCGGGATTGGAGTAGGGCTAAGCCTAAGGGACATTTCCTGCACAATGTTTCCGTCAGCATATTTCGAAAGTAAGAGAGTGCAAATACATATTTGCAGCAATTTGAAATGTTGTGGTTTTGAATATGATCCTTAAAATCTTTCTTTTTGATTTAAGAAGAAAATCTCAAAGTCTGAAGCTACATATTCCCCAAATTTCTTGAATTTTCACCCAAACTGAAACTGCTGTCCAAGCCATACAATTTTACAAAAACAAAAGCAATAACAAAGCCGGATCAATAACATTGTACAGAAGCCCAGTTTCAGCTAATTGTGTCCAAAATGTTAATACTTTCAATATATTTTCCTTCTATACCAGTAGGAACGAACCATGTAACTTGGGGAAAGGAGATAGTACAAGACAGAAGACCTTTAATAGTTTTCCTCAGTGCTCAGCAATCTCTCTAACAAACTAGGTATCTTGTTTTGTCATCAATCCAGATATCACCCCACCTTGCAGTCCACCTTGCAGTCCACAAGAGTGCCTATGTGATGCAGTAGCTCTACTAGACCAGCATCCACTTCAAGTGATGAAAATCTACAGGAACAGGTGTCTCTGGGCCAAGCATTCCAGTAAGTGAAATTTATTGTTTTAATATTCCTTTCTCCTGTTTCTCCATCAAGGGATCTTCCATCACTAAATCAACATGACACAGACGGCTGCAGGAAGATGGAAAACAGAACAAGTGCAGGCTGTCAAAAAATAAAATGGAGTCAAAGAGGTCCTCTGCAATATTGAGTTTTACTACAGCACTGAGATGACACAAGAGAGCTACTCTGTGAGGCCAAAAGAAGAAGCAGGTAGCAAGAAAAGCTAGTTATTGATGTCAATATGACAAGAATGTGTGAAAATCATCCTTATCTCTACATTAAAGATGGAAATCTGAGGTCCTGCACAGAACAAAATCTGAGGCAATCTGATTCCTCCACTCCAGTGCCTTTATCATCACATTGGTCACAGAGGAGGGCAGAGGGATTGAGCATTTCCTTTGTGCTTTGCCCCCTTCTCTGTTCCCCAGGCCAGAAGGATAAGAGCATCACCTATCACAGTACCAGCTGGCAATTTCTCACTGCTTTTACAGAATACTGGAAGTGCTTTATTCCTAATAATGCTGAAGGAGAGTATTGTCTAATGGTATGTAGTGAGTTTTACCAAAACAGGGTAAAAATATGATCCAAAGGGTTTACAATCTAATTAAAGAATTTAATTCTTTATATACACTGTAAAACTGAAAATCCAGGGTAGGTCCATTTGAAAACAAAGCAAACCAGATAAATGTGAGCTGTTTCACACTGGGCTATGGGTATATTTGTGTGGAAGACTGAACAAATAAATTAGTGGTTTTTTCTCTTATAATGTAAATACTCCCAAGAACACTAGAGATCCCAGCAAAGTCATCTGGACGGGGCTATAATGAAGTGCAGATGTGAAAGTGCTTGAAGGGAAGAGGGAGAGTCCAAGCCTTTCCCAAGACTCTCCTAACACCCTTATGACAGTGATCTGTCTCAGTGTTGTTGTTGGCATGCCTTGCTCAGCAGCCATCACATCCCAGCTACATAATTGAAGCTACAGGACCAATTCATTAAAAGAAGATTTACTGGTGTTAGGAGGGTTTTGTCATAGATCTTGTTTTCATAAATGGGGCTCTATAGTGCATTATGCATGTGATTTACAGAGGAAAGAAAAAACTGAATTATGGGGAGAAATGCATGTGAGCAAAGTTCTTGGAGTGAGAGTAGTTTAGTATGGAAATGAAACACTGGTCTAAGGGAGAAAGAATTCAATCTTCTCCTATCTATGGATGTCCCAGGAGATGTGTCAGCAAGACAAGACCCTGTTGGGGTTCTTGTGGTGTTCTGTACATCATCACTCTGCTCCTGCTACTGTCCTGGAGGTGGCAAGGAACAGCAGTCCCTCCTCACTGCCCCCTAAGTGTAGCCTCTCCTGCCTTGGAGAACCGCTCAGCTGAGACACTGTAGATGACATCTACACTTGTGACTTTCCAGCCAGACTTGCAAGTACAGCCCAGCGTGGTTAGCAGGGGGAGCTGCAGCTATAGTGCAAGAGACATGTTAGACATCTGGGTATGGCATAAAAAAAGCAATTGAGTAAAACATCCTGTTCCTTTACCAAACCCTTTAGATTTCTGTTATTAAAAGAGCAGCTAAATTATATTTAAAAAAAAAAAAATTGGAAGCTTCTATTTTTTATGAGATTTGTCTCTCAAAATTCATAAAAGGCTCTGTTGTTAATAACAAAGCCAATGAGTAATTTAAAGCCTAGTATCAGATCTTTTGGAGCTGCTCAAAATCCATGACAGTCAGGAGTTAGGAGACCTATGGAATTGATCCAGGGAAGTTGTTGTATGTTTTGATTATGATGCTATGTTATAAGTATTTTGCTCTTGCAGTATCTGATATGCTGCAGTGACCTACAAGTGACATGCAGCTCTTCCAGAGTGTGTCCTGTACACAACCAAGAAATTTCCCTGGCCAGATCTTGTGCTTACAAACCATTTTCTGGAAGCATTCATTCACGTCTTTACAAGTGATTCACTTAGGGATATCATATAGGCCAAAAAAGTTTATTGGCTTTTTAATAAAAAGGAAGTGTGAAGTGAAGCATTTACTGCCTTTAATTTTTGTTCATACTTGTCCAGAAATCAGGAGCTGGTTTCCAGAGGCCCTGCAGGTGTCCAAGTACACATTGAATTTGACAGTGTCTATTGTTTGTGCCAAGCAGTAGATTTTTAAGCCACATTTGGAAACGTTCACAGAAAAGGGAAATGTTGGACTTGTGCAATGGGAATGATCTTGGACAAAACCTGAAGCTAAGTTTTACTTGCCCAATGGGGGAACAAGGTGCAAACCCGTCCTTATGAGTCATGAATTCATATAACTCACTCAGTGTCCAAATTTCACATATTAGATATAGGTTGCTCTCAGATTGCTTTTGACCAGAGAGTTATCCATTGAGTAATTCTGATTAAGCAAAAATGTTGTATATAGTCATACACTGCTTGTGGCCAATTCACAAAAGGGGGAAAAAAAAAAAAAGAAAGAAAAGAAAAAAGTAAGCCATCCAAATACAATCTTTTTTTACAAGAAGTGTATTTGGTTCTAAACACATGGCAACACTCAGGTATATCTAGTCAAACCCCCTGGCAAGTCATCAGCAATAGGACTCCAGAAAGAACTTGATGCTTCAAATCCATGTTTTTCATTTTCAAATCAAAAGCCTTGTAGTGGAGGAGAAGATCCTGAATCTCAAATGCAGGCTGGTTGACAAAAAGCAGTTAACCTGGAGAAATGCCGGAGCAGTCATTACAGGGATCCACAGATGATGACTGAAATCTGTAGTTTTAGATCAATCATATTTCACAACTCAATTTCAGGGCTGGGCTCTTTCCGTGTCGGAACTGTAAAGTTTGAAAGAGATTAAGAGACCTGCCTAATCATCGGCATTCCAGCCTGTCAGAGTCATATTATGGCATGTAAAACTTCTGTTAGATGAGCAATCCAAAAGTTGCCAAGATGAGGATTCAAAAGCTAGAGGATACCAGAAATAAGGTCATTATGCTCTGTTTTAGCACTTTGAATGACACAGTCACGTTATCCTTCTGTGGCAGTCATCACTTTTGTGTCTGTGCTCCACAGAAAACTATTATTTTCAAGACAGCCTGTGCAATTAGAATTTTCATAAATGAAGATCCCTCTGTACTCACCAATATAAATGATGATAGCCAGAACTCACCAGAAGATTGATTGTTCTCTTTTGAAGTGTGTCGCTCCTGACTTTTCAGGATTTTTAAGCATGGCACCTCATCTGCCCAAAGCACAGCTACCACTGGCTTTCAGTGGTACCACCTGCCTCTTCAAAGATTGCTTGAATGAAGTGCCCTGCATCACCTGGGGACAGAGGGACAAGAACAGTCCATATATCTGGGGCAGTACTATCTTTCCTATCCCCACCCTTCCTTGCTGCAATATGCACTTCCCTTCTGTTTGTGCATAGAGAGGACAGACAGACTCAGGAGGTTCTAAAATCAGTCTAAATGTACCTTGAGAACAGTCTTTCAAAGACTGTTCTTTTGCTTCATGCTCTTTTGTCACATTGTGAGCTCTTTCCAGAGAGTGGATGAAGTACGCATCCCACCCCCATGCTCCCCCAAAGGGTGCTCAAGAAATTCAGGCCATGAGAAAAAAAGCATTTTCATCCTCAACTTGGATCTTGAAATTAGCTTAAGTTGGATGTCTGTCGTGGAAAATCTCTTGTTGAAACTTTTTTAAAAGTTTGTCAAATTCGCAAACAAGGAAGACGGTGGTTTTATAAGAGGGAAAACTGTTCAACCCAAATAATGAGTAGACTTGCGAGATCTCTCCAAAACAGCACTTGAGGTAAGACATAAGAGTTTCTCCACATAGGGTTCAAAGCTAATAAGCTAAGGACTAGGGCTTAATAAAGAACTAGAAGGACCACAAAGAATCCTCTACAACTTCCTGTAGACATTCAGTGAGATTAGACTGACACCAAGAGTTGTGCTGAACTAAATCCACAGCCAGAAAGTGCTGGTGTCTCTTCGCTGATGTGAATAGCCAAGTGTCTTCAGATTGAATTGGTACCTTTCTGTTCTACACTAGCAAGCTATAGGACTAATTCATGGACTATAACTGATCACTTATTAAATCAAGGTGACAACAAGTATTCATAAAAATCACCTTCTGTCTTCCTACAGATGGCTTCTTCAGAAATATCACTGTTCATTTGCAGAAAGCCCTGTTTGGAAGAGAAAAGAAAAGCATTACTTTGACAGTGTGTGTGTGGGGATTGCCTCTCTTTACTTGTTTTTCTGAGGGCTAAAGTGTGGAAACTGAAACAATAACTGAAAAAATGTTCTAATTTAGATACCTATTGTTAGATAGATATGGTTGAATATTTATCATCCCAAATTCTGTTTCAGGTTCTTGGCCTTATGCTTATTTCTATTATTTTGGATTTAGTTTTCACTGATAAGTGTTTTCCCTAAAGCCTTTTGCACTGCAGGAAAGAAAAGCCCACTAAAGCTGGATTGTGTAGATGTTTGAAACTGACTTACACTAGCTGCAGTGAAGAGCACTAGGCTTTTGATCTTAAAAACAAGGAGGAACCTGAGTTTAAAGAACATTCATTTTGTGCAAATAAATCTGTGCAGAAAAACAGCATAAGAGAAACCCTTGCCCTTTAGAGACCCAGGAAAGCAGCTGGCCTGGCTCTGCAGGAAGCATCCTGCAGGTGCTGGGAACTGGTCAGAGGGTGAGATTCTCAGCTTCCAGATTCAGACCTGGCCTTTGCCACAGCAGGAGCAGGAGGATGTGCCTGAGGAAGCAGTAGTTGTCCCTGGAGAGGTGTTTACCCCCTCCTGGCTGCTTAGCTCTTTCCATCTATCACATGAAGATTTCTATCAGGCTGAATGCTGTGTTTTTCTTTTTCTTGTAAAATAAGACTTACTTTAGGAAATGTTTCTTTGGAGGGGATGGCTGGCAGGCATTTCCCTCTAGGGCAGGCTGTGCTCTGACTTTGCTTAGTGCAGTAAAAAGTCAGATAAGTGCTTCTGGAGACCTGCAGAGGAGAGACTGATCTATTACTCATTTGAAACTTGAGGAGCTTCTATTTGCAGGACATGTAACCTTTTCTGTTTATTTCTCACTCTTTTGGTCCTGCTGTCATGACTACGGATTTTCTCCCTCTTCAATATCTTTCATATGAATATCTTGCTTTATCATAGGCATAGAAGATGAGGGGAGAAGGAGAGACAAAAGGAGTGCAATTGCCATGTGTTTCTTCCCACCCAGGCAGATCTGAAGTACTCGGCTTTCATCTCTCTAGTGTGTAACAGTAAAGGATCAGTGTAGGTAAAGGATCAGTGTAGCTAAAAAAATGTTCTGCTGTGCCGTGTGACTTGCAAAGGGCTGGCAATTCCAAGGATTGTGTAACAAGCCAAGGCTGACACAGTGCAGGTAATGTGATGGCACTGCCTGCCTTTGGTGTCACTTCAGAGGAGGAGGTGGACTAAGGCATCTGCTCATCTTCCAGGAAAGAGATGTGTAGACAGCTGGAAAAACAAACATTTGAAGAAAAACAGATGAGAAACAATTGGAGAGCACAATCATGAATAGGTAGTGCTAGTATAACATTTTCCTACCTTCAGAGCTTAAAATGCTTCACCACTTTATAAGATGGAAAGTACAAGAAACTCATTGCCATGTTCACCAAACCTGTTTACATCAGAATCAAGAGTGACAAATTACCTCCATGCTACTGCAATCTCTAAACATTCATCTTTCTTTTGCCCAGTTCATCTTATGGCATCAAAATAAATGTCCCTGTCCCCACAACAGAGGTTCACTGAGTTCAAAAGTTGGAGAAAATCAAAGATAGACTTGGGTTTAAGGTGGATTTCAGGGAAAAAAAAAATTGGGTTAATTTGGCAACATCTCTTTCAAACTTTGAGAAAAAAATATTTAAGTGAGCGATGAGGTTAATGAGCAGCTGAAGAATTAGTTGTTCCATTCAATGGGTGTTCCCAGTCATGCTGGGACCTAGGTCCCCAGGAAAGAAATGCCGAGACATAGCTTTCCTCCTCAATCATCAAGCTAACACGTCTAATCCCTTCCCAGCTATTCTTTAGCCATCTCAACCCAATCAACAATCAAAAAACAAAACCAACCTCCACAGACTTCCCCCCCCCACCCCAAGCTATTTTCCATACAAGTGTGAAATGTCAAATTTGCCTGTGCTGGGTCTGAAACCACAGGACTGGGATGGGACAATTCAGTTGCGATACTAAAGTCAAAAGTGATTATGAGTTACATGCTTGGGACTGGGATATAGGATGATTGGCATGAAAAGATCTATGGAGCTCTGGCTGTCAGGGTTTGGTAAGGGGGAAGAAACTGTGGTTAATACAAATTTGAAAACAATATTTTATTGCTCTGCTTCCAGGAGAACCATCACTGGCATGAATACTAGGTCTTTTGAAGTATTCATTAAAAAAACAAGATTCTCCATTGTCAGAAAAGCCCAGCAGCCTGAAGTATCTAAACTAAACCTCGTAATTTGAGTATATACCAGGCAGAGCAGAGAGTGTAGCTGCCATGCATTGGCTTTTATTCTTTATTTTTTTTAGATTTTTGAGGTATTTCTCAGTCTTTCCTTCTAAAAGTATCCTATTTTGCATAAATAAATGGATATTCAGTAAGGAATAGGAGAAAATGTGCCTGTATAGGCTATAGTCAGTGTAAACTGATTACTGGTTGAAGGCATCCCAGTTAAAAAACAAGAAAGTAATTTAAAAAAAAGGTTTTGGCCAGAGTGCAAGGTGTAAATGAAAACAATCAGGCATGACACCAAGGTCAGGAAGGGATGGGAATGGGAGGAAAGTAGGATGCTCTGAAGGGGTCTACTGAAGAGTCAAATGATGATGTTATTCTGGCCAAAGTGAACTGAGGTGCTATGCTCAGAACCAAGAGCACATGTCAGTGAAGTAGACACAGATGTTTTCAAAGGTGAGTGGTAGCTGGTAGTTTTGGGTCAGCTGCTGAAGCAGAGCCTGTGTGTCTTAGGGATAACAGAGGGACAAACTGGTTGATGGTAGTAGATGGATTACCCATCTAGAAGAGCAACACTAGGCCAGGTGCTGTAATGGGTGCCTCTGCAGACCTGACGTACCTGATGAGGTCAGGTGCATGATACGAGGTAGGCCTATCCTAGAGTGGAAGTGGTTTCAGGGCAGACATGTATTGATACATGCCTCATAGATAAATCCAAGGAAGTGTGAGCTCTAGTGAAAGGTTTTCTGAATTTTTTGTCTCTTTCCAGGCCTGCCAAATGATGCTCCTAAGAGTATGTTATAGCACCCATGTGCCAATACACCTAATATCCTTGACCTGTTTAAACAGTACCCTTTTTCAAAAAAAAAAAAAAAAAAAAGAAAAAAAGGTCAAAATAATTTCCTTATTTCCAAACTCAATATTTAATTTTCAGCATTCTTGAACAAGAATCTTTATGTGGCATGATGTAAGCATCACAATCTTGAACATGTACATATCTCTGAGTAAAGTGAATTGACAGGTAGACATGTCTCTTTCTCTGAATTTACTATAAATATTGAGTTAGACAAAATGCTTAATTCAGATTTGACTACAGGCAAGTATTTGACAGCCTCCCTACCCTCAGCTCCCACCAGCTGTTTCTGCCCCTTGTCCAGGCTCCGGTATAAGAGGATTTGGAGCCCACCAGCTCCCACCAATCCCACCTACCTCGCACTTCACCCTACCTCTGAATGTTCCCGCTAAAGCCTGTTGCCCTACCACAGCCTGTTTGCGTTTTTAGTGCCTCACCAACCCCTTTAATCTCCAGCAAGCGGTGTGTGGCCGGCCCCCCGCCCCGAGCCCGGCCCGCGGCCCGGCCCCGTCCCTGCCCGCAGGTGGCGCTGCTGCAGCGGCCGCGCCGGGCCCCTCACACGGGAACAGCGGTAAAAACACAGCAAAAGCGAAATAATTTTTCACTGACGGACGTTTCTTCTGCGGAAAACGAGCAAACAAGCAAAGAGCCGCAGTGTGAGGCCCGGGGACAGCGCTCCCACAGAGGAGCGAGCTGTGGCCGCCCGGACGCAGCGCTGGCACGGAGCGGACCCCGCCGGGTGTGGGAAAACTCGTGGGCTGTGGGTCAGGGTCGGGGCACGGCTGAGGAGGGGTCGGGGCAGCCCCATGACTGAGATGACCCGATGTTAAGACAGACGAATTTCATAGCCCATGACTGTTGTCTCTGATAACGTCTTCACCCTGCAGGATGAAGAGTTCCCGGAGGAGGGCGCGGGGAAGGAGGTCTGCCGCTGCCTTCCCGGGGGTTTCTGCCGGAGAGCACAGTCCATCCCGGCTGTCAGAGCGACAGTGGTTAGGAACGGCCTGCGAAGGGGACACACAAACCACCAGCCACACTCCGGTGAGGTTTGTGCCTGATGGGAGATCAGAGGTCAGCTAAAGCCATTTCAAACAACTAGCTTGGTTTATTTTCTTGCCCTGCCTTCACATAATTGAGTTTTTTGTTTCCCTTCTCAGCTCGATGTCTTTGCTTCACCACTCCACAGCTATTATGAACTCCTTCAGTTATTTACACAGTTCAAATGTACCGACACTGCCTAAAAAAATCCTCAGGGCAGAGTTTTAGGAAATTGGTCAGAAATCTTGGATACTGAGTCATTGGGGATGGGTTGAACTTTGCTTTTTTTCTTCCAGCTGCCTGCTGTGTGTTTGTCAGATATGAACTGAACTAAGAAAGGGTCTTGGAGTTCAAACGCCTTCCCTGCTGCAGCGAGGTGGAGCATGGCACAGGATGCAGCTTATCACAGATAACAGCTGTGTATATCAGGGGTCTCCGCTTCCCTCTCCCATGCTGCTTGCTCGGCTCCCTGCCTCTCCCGCACACTGAGTGAAGGGAGGCTGGGGGTAGGGTATGGTTTTCAGACCCATTAACAGCCAGCTCTTCAGCCAGCTAAAGTCAGTGTCACAGGGCACATCCTGCTGATTCAGCAGCAGAGGGCAGTTCCTATCTCAGGGGGAAGAAGAATGAAAAAGAAATAAATCTGTTTTGCCGTAGGAGCCATAAGTTACATCTTTCAACCTTATCTGGGTGAAATGTGGGCCTATATTACAAAACTGTACTGCTTCACTCACTGCTAAAGCAGTGTAATTCCTAAGCCATCAATAAAACTGTACAGATATAAAAGTAGTCCCTAACAGTTTCAAACCACTGAACTTGAGCTGCAATAGACACTCCACTCTGTAGAGCAGTGTGCACACCAAGCTTTGAGGGTTTGAAAGGTTGAGGGTGGGGGGAAAATTCAGGTACTCAGATCAAAACCATGAAAAATAACTTTTGGGGTGGGGGGAAAATGGAGGTTTCAAAGACCATTTCAGAAAGTTTGAAATTATTCCACAATTCTCTCATTATTCCTACTCCTCCCAAATACTCTTTATAAGTCTTATCAAAAACAATATCCCAGAATTATTAAAACACCAACACCATAGCCAATTATATTTTGATAATAAAAATGCAATAAAAGGCACAGTGTTCTCAGTGAACATTGCCTTATTGCAAGAGTTGACACCATCTACGAATTTTGTTTTTCACTTCTCCAGGGGAATAAAGGATGATTTTTACATAAGGAATGCTTCTGTTTAAAATCTGTCCCAGGAACTTGGCCTCTGTTTGACTGTCCTGACTCACTTCCCTGCAGTGACTCTGACTCTTGGGGGCAGGGGAAAGGGACCTGTATTTTTGGCATGGTGCTGATGTCCTTAAGGGGACCTTTGGCTGAAGTGATGGAATTGTATGAGAGCTCTGTAGGGTAAAGGAGGATGTTGCAGAAACAAGGAGGTGTGTCTGCACTGAGAGGCAGAAGGTGCTGAAAAGCAATGCAGAACGAAAAAAATGTTTTGTGGATACTTTTCAACCTCAGGCATTCAAGAGGAGAATGAGAAGGGAAGGAAATAAGAAAAGCAGCATATCATGAACTGAAGAGAGCACTGACATTTTACAGCAGCCGAAGATCTCCTTCACAGTGTTTGTACTCCTTTCATGTGGTGTTATCAGAGCTCTTTGCAAGAGTTTATTATCATGTTCTCCCAGACAGCAAGCAGACAGCCATCCTGTCACCCACATCCTGAGTTTTACAGCCCTCCTTGTCCTGTGCCATCTAGGGTATTTATAGTGTGACCCACCACTTAGAGAGCAGAGGACTTCCTTTATGCTCCAAACATTATGCTACAATAATAACGAGAAACTGGGACAAATGACAAGCTTTCCTGCCCACAAAATGTCATAACCCTGCCACTTCAAATGACATGAGCTGGCTAGGTCATCATGCTCTTTGCTCAGTGGGCTTCAGGTTACTGGTTGTTGTTGCTGCTATGGTGAAACACAGGCTAAAGGCTGTACCTGGGGCAGTACATGGAATGAAAGTTTAAATAATTTGCAGACTAAATGGAGTAGGAAGAGGGTAAGAGGAGAAGCTGAAGCTCCCTGGAAACACCTGTCCACCCAGCCCTTCCAAAGTCTGGCTGTTAAATCAATGGCAAATCAAGCTACCCTGTAAGTACCCTTGCAGAGCAGCAGTATAGCACTTCAGAGATTTTAGGGGGTTTCCCTTTCTTTTTTTTTCCCCCCCTCAAACATTTGCCATAATTTGATTATGGCAAATGTTTGAGGGATCACTTATTATTGCATTAAGTGATCTTCTTTTAAGGGGTAAAAGGAGG
>NW_020955474.1:0-14156 GCF_003031625.1 Empidonax traillii
CTTTGCCTCCTAGTGATACAATTTGACAAGGTGGGTTTCCTCATAGTAGATTAATATATTCTATAATTACTACCTTGTAAACTTGTATAAGAATTGTTTAGGCTTGACTTGCAGAGGTGACTTTACAGAAATGTTCTCCCTTTTGCATTTGAAAAACAGAGTTACACATCTTCCCCCTCATACCAGTTATTCCCATCTATTGGTAAGAAGCACTATAAAATATTAAAAGTTGCCAGCACTTTCAAGTTGTATAAAGTTGGGGTTATACTGTCATATAAAAACAGAAGGTTGTGATACATTTGCTTTAGTTCTGTTTTTAGTATCTACCAACATGACTGAGATTAAATAATTTTGTTGGTTTTGAAATGCAAATGTCTTTAAGAACAGAGGGTAATTTCTTTTTCCTTCAGTCCTCCAGGACTTTGGCTGCCTGAACCTTGACTCTAGATTTTGGTCCAGTTGTGTGACCTCGGGTCAGACAGCTTTGAGGAGAAAGCTGGGCGAGAATGAGCCATGAGGAGCAAGGTCTGTCCTACCTTGCTTTTCAGTTGTGTTTAGCTGGGCTACTCATCCCTTGTCCTGGCCAAGCTGTGCTGCAGCAGTGCTGAGGCCTCTCTGCTGCAGACCTGTGTGGTGGTCTAAACTCCTGGCTGACACCAGACCTTCTCTGCTCACCTTGAACAGGTGAGTGGACTGTGGGGACTGAACTTGGCAGTCACGGATCCATTCTTGCCTGCCTTATTGTCATCCTCAGCTGTAAGTTGACCTTACTCTCTGGAGCACCCTGCCCTTGCTGCATCTTGGTGGTATTTGTGTCATTTGCTGCCTGATGCAGGAGGATTGAGTCTGTACCTTGACTGCATCCTTGAGGAATCATCTTTCAGACCTGTGTGGTTTGTTCTTACTAACCTAAGCAAATACTATGGAAAGGACAGGTAAAAATTCAGGAGAACATTATTGAATTTCTGCATTCTCTCTGGTTCTCTTCCAGGGAGATACATACTTATCCCCTCCCAAAGTAAGTCACTAGCATAAGAAATCCAAATTGCTTCTAGGTGTCCTTTCTTATTAACTCTTCAGTAACAGGTTTACACCACTAAAAGTTACCCAATTTGTGTAAAGGGGAAAAGGTCTTGGCACATATTAATACATGTGCCTTAGTGCATTTCCCACACTGTCAGCATCAGCAGAATAGTTTTCCTGCAGCCAAACATCTGCAAAACATCTCCTGTGGCTTTGTTGAACCAAATAGATAATGGCTATGTGGAAGTTTCAGCTTGAGAACCTTGGGCGAGCTAAACTTTTAGAAGTTGTGTCCCATAAACTGTCAAAAGCTAAGTGGACAACACCAACTGCAAAAGGTTCTGTTGCAAAATGGGAAAGTGTTAATTAGATGTGCTCTTTTGTTGGAAAGTTTCTGAAATACAGTTTACAAGTTACAGACTATACTGTTGAATCATGCAAAAGAAATGCCAAAAAGAGACAATATTAATGTAGAATGAGGATAGAATGCCAAAGGAAAATAATTTTCTTGGAAAAGAATGTCAAACATAATAATATAAGCCAATTTTCAGTAGACAATAGGAAAAAAACTCCAACAACCCTGAAATAAAAGAAACCAACAATACATTTCTACTGAAAAACAACATATGACCCCATCTATTTACGAGAAGTTATCTCCAAGTTTTGGGTTGAGTTTTCTTTATTGAAATCTTAAGGTCTGAACACTTCAAACCACACTACTCTGTGAAATAGTTTGCCTTCAGTAACATAAGGGCAAAAGATAGCATATGACAAGAATAGAATAAAAGGATAGAATAAAAACCTATTATTTTTATTACTGCTACTATACTGGTAAGTGACTTGCTGAAGATAGGAAAGTGACAGTCTCCTGCAGAAGTAGAATACACATTAAATTGATGGCACTGAACAATTCATGACCTCATTTTATGTGATGTAGAAATCTGGTTGTAAAGTCAAAATACAGATTACCTCCTTCAGAGAAGTTGCAGACAAAAACCATTTTGAGGAAATCGTTGCTAAAGGAGGAAAACATGGGGTTTGATAATGTGGAAATTCACAATATTCTTTAAGGGAGATGTATTTTTTTTTCCAGGCAATTCAGAGCTCTTTAAATGCATGGCTCTGACTTTTCTCTCTCCACTGAGCTTACCAGACTCCTTTTTATAACCCAACAGGGGAAGTTTTCACTTAGTATGCACATAATTCCTATAAACTTCACAGGATTTATGCACATGCATCAAGGATAGAATAGGTATCCTTGATCTTATGTCTACATATTCCTAGTAGAGAGACTTTAAAACCAGGTAGAGGATAAACTTTGCTAGATCTGTGGTTTACTCTCTGAATCTTAAGTGTGGAAAGTGCAAAGATATTTACATGGGGAAAAGATGAAACCACAGAAAAGGGAAAGCAAGGCAGTTTAATGTCTTACGAGTAAGACTGAGATATTAACATATTTTGATTGTTAATAGAATAAAAACTTAGGTCTAAAACATTGTTCCTTTTCCTGAGAAGTAAAAATTTTCAAATATTTTTTGGTTTGATATTTTCAGCAAAATTTTTCATTGTGTTTTTCTGATGGTGTTGGTCAAACTGAATATGAACTCCTTCATGAATATTATGTTCAAAAAAAATTAACACTTCTTCACCTTGTAGAAAATGTATAAACAAAGTAAAAGAAAACACACTGTACTGAAATATTGCTAATCTGCACTCAGGAAACTTTGATAATTCAGAACAAAAAAGAGTATGGTATATGGCAGCTCTGTGCTATTAAAACAACTATATTGCAGCTAATAAGTAAATTTTAGTGGCTTAATGGCTAAAAAATTAAAGTCTCTAATACAAAAACTTCAAAGAGACAAATTACCATTTATGTGTAAACATATGGAATCTTATCCAAGCTGGTCAAGTAAGTTACGGTAGCTGCTTTTATAGCAATACTAGAAGGTGAATGGGGATTTAAGATCAAGTCCAACAATAAAGTGTGTTTTGAGAAAAAATATCCTCGCCTTTCCCTGCAAAACAGGCAATTCTAAAACATTCATGTCAAGGCAGTTCATGTGGGGTTGTCTGTTGTTCTCTTTTGTTATAGGGAATATAACCCTCCTCTGCTTTTCTCCAAAAACTGAGAGAAGTATCTTACACTCATGTTTGCTCTTCTATCTAGACTGTTGGAGACAGTCTTCTTTCAAAGCAGAAAGCAAGTGTCATAAGCCAAGGTTATGAAGAACAAGTGTATTGCACCAAGCAGATGGATGCAATTAATCAAAGATTATCTAGTATCTGAGGTACTGGGCAAACAACCTAATCACTGCTTGCATTAGGAAGGACAGCTTGAAAGGAATTTAAAATTATGAATGCATATGGTTTGTTTTTTGGATTTGAACTTCCAGAAGTTCTACCACAGGCTGTTTTGCACAGACATTGAGTTGACTTCTGTTATGTACATGACAATCAGATTTTTAACCTGCCATTTCTTCCAGGCACAGTCAAACAAGTTTTTGTCACTTAAGAAATAGAACTTGAGGGATATCATACACTTAATGAATTGGTGTAATTTTTTATTCAAGCATTTACTATTTACAACGATTGATTAGGTTAAAAGTGTGTTTACTTTTATGACTTTGATCTCTCTGACCAAGCAAATGGCTGTTTTGATTGCTTTGTCTCACAGTCTAAGCTTTAAGTTTGTGCTGAGTTGAGAAGGATTTGTTTAAAACTAAAACAGGTTTTGAAACCACAAATTTACTTTTATTTTCATACTAGTGTGGTATTTTTCCTCTCTTATCTGCACTTTTACTTACATCAATGGGGAAGAGTTAATGTTTATTTCTGCATATGACTGACAGATCTTGCATATCTATGGAATCCCTAGGCTAACATTACTAATGCAAAATTGGAAAGTTTCATTTTATAAACAGATTGTGTGTAGAAAAAAAACCCATAAAATCATAGTTTCTTTAAAAGTACACAGTTTTGCTGCTTGCTTTTTTTTTTTTTTTTTTTTCTGTCAGCATAGGGAATCTGATTAAAGTCAGGAAAGGCCAGACTAGAAGCTGCTAATTTGATAGCCCTAATAACTTCCTTCACTTATTCCTGCAATCTTTTTCCTGTATGGGTAGATACAGAAGTGAACAATTTTAGCACAGGCTTTTAAGTTCACCTATTCACTCTCAAAATAACTGCTCAATGTGAACAACAGGAAAATAAAATCCAAGTTAAAGGGTAACCTTTTTTAAAAGTACATTTGTTAGGTTCTTTAGTCCAACACATTTTAACACAAAAAAGGGAGTCAGTAGGATTTCAATGGTGAGTTTTGTAATAATCAAGAGTGATGTTTCTATGTGAAAGATAATCATTTTAGGGAAAGACTTGCAGAAGTACATTAACCTCAGTGAAGGAATTCTAGGCAGATCAGGGTGTTTAGCAAACTTTTGATAGAAGTAGTAGTTATTTCAAAGAGATAATCTATAGAAAACATAAATAATTTAAAAACATGTTTTATCTAATAAGCAAGCATATAGGTAAAGAAATGGAGATTTCCAGTATTTAAGAGTATGTGATATGAAAGTATAGATATATAAAGGGGTAAAAAATTTCATGTGAAATTTGCCAAAAACTTCTCCAGTTTTGAAATAAGTTACTTTTTACTAAAATAAGAATGAATTTTTTACTTCTATTTAATATGTAAAATGTTTTAAAACATTCTTTTAATGGGTCTGCTGCAGTCTGCTGGTAGAGAAGAAGTACAGGAACTGGTAATGGAAAGGGATTGTAAATGGAATATTGCTTGTTTTTTCACAAAAAATTTACAGCTTGAAACGTGTCTACTACCACTTAATTTTACTAAAATAGGGAGCAAACTTCCTTTCCAAGCCCTCCAGTGTAATATGATCTATGTGTCTTATTTTATTTTACTTACAGATCAGCAGGGCGTGTTTACTCTGACAACAGCTTCTAAACACCTAATTATTTTCGAAATAATTTTTTTCAGACTATCTAAACCCAAAGCTGTGTTTAAAGTCATGTTTTGGAGATTCATCATTCTTAGATAGGTAAGCAATAAAGAGAAGCTCTAAACTGAGTATCATTTTGAGACATTGAAATTTATATGATTTGAAACAGTGAAATATATGATTTATAATTATCTTTTCTGTGTGTCGCCCAAAGGGAGAGGGGAATTATTAGATAAAAGGGCACAGAAAAGTGGCTAATGTGGTTGGATTTTCAATGATCTTGAGAAAAAATTCTTAAGATTTAGGTTTATTGTACAATCAATGACAGCTGAGGTTTGCCCATTTAATTAACTATGTCATTTTTTACAACTAACTGTACATTTCACACTTTGTGGAAAAAAAAAATCCCCTCTTCAAGGACTTTGTCAGCTGTCTTTATTTTCTCCTGCAAAGTTTTACTGAAGAAAAACCAAGGGAAGAAAAAAAGGAAAAGATTGTTAGGGTATTTCATAGCACTAGATATATTAACTTGCTCAAACTGATATCATTGTCTCCTTTGGCAGTACTCCTAAGAGCCACAGATAATCATACTTGTGTCGAATCGTCAAATACTGGCAGAAATAGAAGTAGAGGTAGCCATAAATTAATCATACCAAAAATCTCCTATTACCATAAAAAATATGTAATGTATTAGACTTGCATTTAAAATAACTAGGTAATTTGTTTAACATGTTGTTAATCATCATCCTTTTATTAGAAAAAACACAAACAAAACAAATAACCCAAAAATCAGCTAATTGCATTTGATATAAATTACATTAACATAGATATTCCACTGCAAGACTTGGTTGTACTGAAGATAGTGAAGCAAATAGCAGGAAAGTGAAAATTTTAATTTGAAGATCTCTACAGCTTCAAAGTTGGTTATAGTTAATGCACTTAAAGTGATTCAATCTGATTTATCACAGTGATGTGATAAATATCCTTAGACGTAAATTTGAGAAGTAGAAATCAGAAGAATTTTTTTCAGGGAAAATATTTCTGTGATTATTTAAAACAAAATATCAAGGTTTTCAGTTCAACCTTGTGATGGAAAGTAGCAATTTCACTGTTTTATTTGGAGTTATGTTAGATTGAATAAGTGGTGTGGATGGGCAGTCAGCTTTCCACACCATGGAGCACCCTCCACAAAGCAGTGTATGAGAACTACCTTCTTCCCCCTGTGGTCACTTACTCCCTTGGGAAGAAATACACAAAAGAGTACATTATAAAGTACATAAAAGAGGCTGACAGAAAGAAAAAGTTCATGGGGATGTAAGGAACTGAAGTTTGTTACAATTCAGAAGTAAGTAAGACTGGGAATAAAGTTCCTTCCCATGAGAAGGAACACTGGAGTTTGGGTTGGAAAGGGACCTTTAAGATAATCTCTTTCCAATCCCTTCCATGTGCATTCACTAGACCAGGTTGCTCAAAGCCCCATCCAACTTGGAGTTGAACACTTCCAGGGATAGGACATCTACAGCTTCTCCTGGCAACCTTTTCCACTGCCTCATCACCCTCACAGTTAACATGCACAAAAGAAGAACACAGTTGGAAAGATTTATTTACAAAATCTTTTATTCCTGTTCTGTTTCACTGTGAGTTCTCATAGGTATTTTAAAAATGAACTTCTTACAAGTATTATTCATGTCTGTTTCTGTTCTAACAAAACCTGGCTTTTGTGGGTAAGAGCTCTTCTGTCTCCAGCACTTCCTGTTTAAAGTAAGGGAGAAGTGTGAGCTAAACTATTTCAATATGCTTTTTCCCAATATAAAGGTAGATTGTAATGGATTCCAGAATGTTTCTTTTTTGGGGGTTTCTTTGTCTCTAAAGTAATTTTTAAATTTTTTTTTTTTTTTAATTCTAAGAGGGAAAAATATATTATTCTGTAGTAAGACAGGTTTTATCTGTTTCTGCCAAAGCTACCCTGACACATATTAACAGTCAGGCTCTAAAAAGTCAGAAGAGAAGGAATATTTTATACAGAAATAACTTCATGTCTTTTCAGTCTTAGGCTAAATATAATCTGATCAGCTGTTAGACATTTACATACAATAGCAAATAAGACTATTAATTTTTAATATATTCAAGAAAATGTACTATAAAAGTTGAATTCAGAATCCTACGACTTAAGTCACGTATTCTAGTTACATCAATGTTTACTTAACTTTATATCATCATGACTGTTCTATGTCTACAGAGAAGAATGATGAAAGTGAAGTTAACACTAATCCTGTTTTGCTGAGCAAGTAATTTACTAATATGCTAATTTTTCTGAGAATTTTGTGTAGGAAAGTCAAAAGGACAGTGAGGATTTACAGTAATAACATTGGACTGTCTCAATTGCCTCAAAAGGCAGTACATTAGAAGATGTAAAGAAAAGATTACTACAGCAGAACTATTTCTTCTTTTTTGGAAGCCCAGAAGAACTATGTTTTCTTGAGGAAAGTGATAAAATTAGTCATTATGCCCTCCATTAACCAATTTATTATTTTGATTCAATATTGGAAGCTGAGTAAAGGCAGAATTGGATGATTAATTTCCGAAGTTTATATAGAATCGATGAAAACACCAAAAAAGTTTAAGTTTTATGAGATTAGGATTGGGTTGGCTCATTAGAGGCAGTTGAGGGTATTACCAGAACTGTTCTAAACTGTCTCTGGTTACATCTGCAGTGACTTTATATAGCTGTGCCAAGCAGGACATGCTTGCTCCTTGCTCAGCTCCACATGGTCATTCAGAGAGGCCTCAGCTGCAAATGTGTCACTGTTCATACTCTCAGTCAATGTTAGTGCTACTTGCAAGATGTCTACTCATGGCACCAAAACTGACCAATTTTCTAAAAGTAATATTGCCAAAAATTATGTCATATAATCAGGATGTTAGCAGCTTAGATAAACTTAGAGTGAGAGCAAACTCAGAAGAAGGGCTGCAGTCTAAGAGTGGGCAGGTGAAGGAGATTTGTTTTACCATATTTTTTTCCCCATCTAAACAATACAATATATTTTACTTATTTAAAATATCAGTGTTTCTAGTGTATATGCTGATAAAAATTACACTAGCCAAATAAACTCCCTTTTTCTTAAAGCGAATGCAGCAAAAGAAGCAGAACTACTTCCAAACTTTGGAAATTCTTGGATCATGCCTTCCAGAAAAATAGTAGACATTCCATGGTCCCCAACCTTCTGTCAACTTCCGTGCTGTCAAAGACACTTTTGGTACTACAGCTGCCTGAAGAATAGGCAAACTTAGAGTCAGGGCTAAGAGATTAGGAATCGGTGATGGTAATATGTCACCTATTATGTTCTTTTAGTATAATTTTATTAGTTTTATTTCTGGAATTCAAACTCAGAATTCAGACATGAATAGCTATAAATTCTAATAAGTCAATATTTACCACTTAGATATCAAAGAAGAAAATATTTTAGAATATGAAACTCCATGAAAATGGGATTAGATGGGTGTTAGCCTAAGCCTTAGGTCTTGAGGACAGATGGAAAAGGAACTGAAGGCCTTACTCATAGTAAGTTTTTAAAATCAAATAAATTCCTTCAAGGACATTGTTTTATAATAAATTTTGGAGAAGGTAATGTTCTTTAAAGTGAATTGCATTTTAAGATGAGGTGTTCCACTTTTGTAATGGAGTTGTATTTTAAAGGCCAGTAACATCCACAGATAAAAGCCCTTGATTGTTTTACCTTACTTAAAGAGAGTAGGATGTGCATGAGTACTCCATGACCTTATATGAAGTTATGGTCAATTAATTCCTACAGTTAAATGAGGAGAAACTCATATAAATATATGGCCATAGAATCAGTCACAGAATTTTTGGGGTTGAAGGAACCTTTAAGATCATCTAGTTCCAATGTTCCAGCCATGAGCAGGGACACCTTCCAGTAGAACATCTGGTCCAGTGACATCTTCATTTTGGGGGGTTTTGGCAACATGTTAATCATATTTATTTTGTTTTATTTTCCATTTTTTGGCAACATCTCTAAATTTTTCTTATTTAGTTAAGTCAATATGTGTTTTGACCATGATAAACATTACACATACAGTTAAGGAGGATCTAGTTAAAGAATATAGTTTTATAAATACAAAGAAGTTAGCAAGTTCCATATTTCACAGTGGGTCAAAAGAAGATGAGTTGGAACTCAAACTAAAGTGCAATTCCTTTTATTGCCAAAGATGTTTTCACTTAATATACTTTATCCTTAACTATTTGAAGAGCAAACTGCCTTTAATAAAGAACTTTGCCTTGAAATAAATTTCTATCTTTTCCATTACTTTACAAAGAAGAAGTAATTGTGTGTATTCAAAAAATTAGGATTTTTTAATGAAAAATACAATAGATTCTATGATTTCACACAAAATAAATTTGTCTGTCAAGAATTCATTAAAGCTATACTTCTCAACTGCAGGTACACTTTGCACGGTAGTAATTTTAACTGTCTAGATAATATTTTTCTTATTCCATATATAGTTATGTCAAGTAAGCAATGAGAAGTAATACAAAAGAAGCTCAATCCGAGAGCATGTATTTATCCATATCTGTAGAGTTCATCTTATACTATATCTATGTTTATGCAGTACTGTTTAACAGTACTTTAGAGAACACAAAGTTTTTAAATCAACTATTCAGAAACAATACTGTCTTAGTCTCATTCCCTTCTGAGTAAGCAGCAGGATGCAAACTTAATTCCACAACCACAGCAGTCCTGTACATCAAAAGGAGAGTGTTCAGTTAGTAGTGACTTTAGCGACTTCTCTCTTTCTTCAGTTTGCAAGCCACAGATTTGTACTCTCTATGTTGTTAAATCATGCTAAAAAAAAAAAAAATTTCCTTTCCCAACTGACTACTTGTAACACTATTATATTCATTTTGTAAATGAGTCCAAAGGCAGAGAAGGCACAGGCCTTATTTCACTGTTTGCTGCCAAAACATCTTTAAGTGCATAGGCATGAGAGACTAGGCTAAAACTCCTGTGAAGGATCTGTATTTCAGAGCACTGAGTAGTGTATAAAAGGTTAAACATTGATTTTATTTGCACAGCTGTAAGCCTACAAAATTTCCACACATCTAACTAGGTAAACAGGCTGTGAACTGCAGAAAGCAGGTCATGGCATACAGAAGGCTTTTCCACCATAACATGCAGGTGTAGAATATGTTTAACATTGTTTGGATTTTTGCAAGTTTTCTCCTCAAACCCTAATCAGCACATGCAACATGATATTTCTTTCAGTCTTAGAACTCACATTTTTAGTAAACCCATGAATTTTTTTTATTTTTTTCTTGATCCAAAATGTAAATCCCCTACAGCTTCACAGTGCCTGGAGAACAATAATTTCCTTCCATGATCCAGCTTGCAGAAACGAAAAACTGGAATCATTTTTGGTGAAGCTTTCCCCGTGATCATTTAATGCAAGTGCACCATCTCACATGTTTGAGGCAAACGTTTTATTAGCAATTAAAACTAAAGGTCCTAAGTGCATATTAGAATACTAACACTGTCCAAAATCATCGCTACTGAAAGGGAGTCAAACCCCACAGCTTTAGATACTGACATGGTAACTTCAAAAAGATTTATGCAAATATTGAACAATGATGTGATGCAGAATCAAAGAGTTTGGCAAATTTTTCTGAATGTGACAATCTGGAGGAAACAGAGAAAGAAATGCCATTGCCTTATGTGGAATAATTCCCTGTAGTGTGACAGAATGTGAAGGTCACTGCGACAGAAAGTTCTACAGCACGGTATTAGGCACATAATGTGTAACAATGCATATAAAATCCTGCCATAATTTGCAGTATTTCTGATCTAATCCTTTAGTATTAACATCACGCTCTTGATAACTTAAAAAAAAAAAAAGAAAAAAAAGAAGAAAAACAATTATAATTAAATAAAAATCATATTGAGAGCATCTTGCTCTGCAGTCATTAAAAGAAGGTTTTGCCCAGAAATTCTAGGCTTGCGCTGCAACAGAAACAGCAATCAGTTATTTCTCATTTAAAAAAATAAATATTAGGTAAAGAAAGGAGAGGTCATTCTCTTATTGGCACGTTATGTAAAATTATTCCCATAGAGCTAGTCAAAAGGTTTGGGCACACAGAATCTTCAGAAGCCATAGCTGCAGGTAAGATGAATATTAAATCTGGTCTTAAAAATTACTGATCCTTGTTGTTCAGCTGATCATATATTTACAGATAGATTTGTAAAATACTGTTGGATCCAAATCAAATTTGTCAGTGCCAAGGCTCGCTCTACTGCTCACAGGTTAATATAATGAGACAACCTTATTTGAGGCACCCAAATGTGGGGAATATCGAGGTACTCTGAAATATATGTGTATATCAAGATATTTATATATGTGTCTCTATTTTTATAACTCTCTACAAACATGTATTATAAAATACTATAAATTTTATATATAATTCTATGTATATAGTATGCATATTACAGGCAATATATAGTACATAAAATTATTACATATGTTTCAACATTACATATATAATTCTGAAGAATATGTACATATAAAATGTGTTATAAACTACACATGTATGTATGCATGTGTGTAAAAAAATTGCAGAAGACATTTTGCTGATTTTATCTGGGGTAGAGTCAAGAGAAAGAGTTTATCAGGCTCTAAAAATGCTAGTTACTTTCACTGTAAAGTTAATAAATTCTTTAAAGAGATTCCTGTCAAATATTGATATAGTCATCTCTAATCATGTGTGTTGCTATTACAGTTTGACAGAACCATACACACATCCCACTCTTCTTCATAAGAATTTTTAATATTAAAATAGGAAGGTGAACAAAAGATAAAGAACTTTCATAGCTCTGAGTATTAACTCGTACAACTGGAATCCATACAAGAAAATTACTCTCTTGTTTTCATTTCCATTGTCAAAGCTTATACGTAACCAAATTTCACCTGAATTACAACCTCACTCCACTTCTGAGGTTTAAGTGGATCTTTTCTCTTTTACATTGTACAGCAAATATAGTCACTCAGCTTGACCTTGATATATGATACAAAACACACTCACCAATTAAACTTCCAGTTTACCATAAGTTCCTTGTTATTCTAAAATAACCTGACTGTACACTGTATACTAATGAACTTAATCCAGTTTTAGTTCTCAATGTCTTCTAGTCTGAAGAGATGGTGCTCATCAATGGCTTCATCTAAGAATGTCACAAATTTTAACACAGAAGAAGCAGCTGGACCTGCCAAAATATCCAGTTTTAAAGTTCCACTTGTCATTCTCAGATTCTTGGAATTCTTTCTCCTTTCTCATTTTAATTAGGAATTATGAAAACAAAATGCATATTTAGGCTCCTTTTTTTTTGCCCTTGATTTAATTCTTCAAGGAGAACGTTTCTTGTGTTTTCACATCTACCACTAGATCCACATTCCCAGAGCATCTGTGTGGTACCAGTAAGTCCCTTCACATTTTTAAAGAGTAATAGAATAGCACTTATATTTTTTCTAAGGAGTATAAAACCAAAAGAAACCAACCAAACCACTACTTCCTTTTGTACATGCATTTTATATGAAATCTGTTTCCACCTACATTTTATTTTATATAATGAATTCAAACTATACAGAAAAAGCAAACAATTAGATTACCACCCTTTAAATCTGCTGTAGCCATTTATCGATATTTTCTTGAATCACCTTATCTGAATGACTCCAGGTTCAGTCCTCAGGCCATACTAGACTCCTCTGCATCAAAAACAAACAAGCAAAATGTTCCCTTTCTAATATGCTCTCTTTCAATTGCTTATAGAGCTAACACACTAGAAACACATAATACTGACTTTTTTTTTTAATAAGCTCTTAATGTGATTATTCCCTCATAAACGTTAAAAGGAATGAGTTTTAAAAGAAAGAAAAACCACAGTTTGTTAGAAAGCACACTCTTACAGGCTTTAGCAGCAACATGTAGGTTGTCTGCATTCTGTACATAAATAAATAAGCAGCTAAAATGGCCTTTATAGCTAAATCTCTAATGCGGAAAAAAATCAGTACATTAAATTGTTCCCCCATGTTCATTGTTAATGAGATTCACCTGTTAAGCAAATCCACCTGATTAATACCTGCTGGTTTTGACTAAAAAAAAACAGCTCTGGTGATTAGCTCAACCAGTTTTCATTTCACAGAATTACCTTAGGGTACTGATGTTGCAAGTCTTGAGGAGAGTCAGGAGCTTCCCAAAATGTGATGCATGCAGTCTACTGAATAAATTTTTAATCAAAAGATGAAGGGGAGAAAAACCTTCTTACTTTTCTCTTCTTCAGTTGAATCTTTACTCCATTTCAACACTATGAAGAGTTTTAAGATATGCTGCTTAATGCATTTATCATGCTTTCAGAACCATCCTGTTCATTTTTTTCCTTGGTATTTAACCACACACTAGGCATTGCATACACAGCCCTTGGTTTCTAAGCCAGATATTTTCTAGCCAGATTCAGGTTTCTGAGGGAAAGCTAAGGGTAACTTTAAACAGGAGAGATGGAAGAAAAGTGAGAGATGTATAGAAAGACTGATTGTATATCCTGCAGAATATGGTATTCCTTTTCCTCCTTGTCCAGTGCATGATCCCAGCAGACTCAGATGAAAGTACTTTATAGTATCAAGTGAGTGAATAGGCAGGTAGGGCAGGGACTGGTGGATCAGTAGCAAATCCTCTTATCTGTTCAGCAAGGCTGAGCAAAGATACTATTTCCACTAGCAGGAAGTATTCTAATTACAAACACACACCATTTTATAATGTTTATATTCCTGTGTGCACATGCATACAGTTTGAGCCTGAAATTTTGGCTTATTTTTATAACACTCTATAATCATCCCAATGTGACTTGAGTTGAGGCATGAACAGGTAGCATATTCATTTTAGCCTGTGGAAGATAGTTTGATTTTTTTGTGGATGGACCTGTACAATCATGTGAAAAATACAGAAAATTCCTTTGTTTTGGAACTAGTTCAAATTTACAATATTAAAAACACTGAGCCACCAGAAACATTTGCTTAAAGGATACCTAAAGGGATTGAACTTATCTTTACCTTATAGTTGAAGCTGTCTCATGCAGTTATATTTAATGGATATAGTGATACATTAATTACAAT
>NW_020955474.1:14479-16637 GCF_003031625.1 Empidonax traillii
ATTTTAGCCTGTGGAAGATAGTTTGATTTTTTTGTGGATGGACCTGTACAATCATGTGAAAAATACAGAAAATTCCTTTGTTTTGGAACTAGTTCAAATTTACAATATTAAAAACACTGAGCCACCAGAAACATTTGCTTAAAGGATACCTAAAGGGATTGAACTTATCTTTACCTTATAGTTGAAGCTCATGCAGTTATATTTAATGGATATAGTGATACATTAATTACAATGTACCTGGATTTCTATGTTTTTCTCCTTATGATAAGTCAGAGAACTCTATGTGGAAAAACTACCACATGCTGACCTCTTTTTTTTTTGGTCTATATAAAGAATCTCTATCAAAATAGCTTCAAGTTCATGGAATTTAAAATAATTAAAAATAAAGATAAATAAAAATAATAAAACCAGCTACTGTATATCCATTAAATTTCCCAAAGTTTTCATTTTTCTGGCACTTTGTAGTGTAAAGAATCTATTAAATCCACGGTAAGCACAATCAGCAGTTAGTGAAGGAAAATTAGAAGTTTTTATGTGCTCCACACACAGTTGGCCTTATTATTTCTTACATACCATTTAGATAATAATCTCACTATGTTTGTACGGCAATAAAAAAAAGTCAACTGTCATTTCTTAGTCATCTCCACAAGATGAATTATGAAGTAGCAATATTCAAATGCCTTCCTTACTCAATTGGTCTGTTTTATAGTCTGCATTACTTAGTAATATTTTGGGGCTAAATTTTACAAAAATCCAACCCAGTCACAGTCTTGGTTAGTGAAGAAAAGAAGTATTTAAGCAAACATACCAGATGTACACAATTGTTTCGTTTTTATTCATCTAGAGGGTATTTGGTTATTGACCATATCTAGATAAATTCTATGTATAAAGGAAGAGAGATTTGCAGTGTTAAAACTGACCATATTAAAAGAGGATATGCTGAAGAAAAGAGCACTCTTCATGTTGCAGAGACCAAAACCCGATTAAGGCATGAGGAGATTAGAAAAAAAGTGCACAGGGAAATTACTGAAGCTTGGTAAAAAAACAAGCTTCATTTTGGAGGTGGCCATATCCGTTTTTTTTGAGAAAGACTGTCTTTAAAAAATCCATGGCAAAATTTTTTTTAGTATTCTTGTCCTACTATTTTGTATGATATCTCCTCTTGGACTCTTTAAAATGGCTCTGAATTAGCTTCACATGGTTTTCAACAGATGATTATAGTTTTTATTCCATTAGTAAAAGCTCAAAGCATAATTAGTGATGAAATATTTGTTATTAGCTTTTGCATTTATTGCAAATAACTGTAACAATAGAATAGAAAATATAACTTCATATTTAGAAAATTTGCACTGCAAATACCACTTAGAGAAAATATGCTACTGAAGAGTTATGAAAGACTACATATCTCTATATTTAATATATACGAGAGACTATTCGAATTCAAATATTTCTATTCATTTTTTTTCTTTGTATTTCTGAGCCAAGGGAATTCTGCTTCTCAGATGACATTGTCAGAAGAGGTTTGAAATGATCTTTTGCTGTAAAATTGATCTGCTGAATGGTGTCTCAGGATTCCATTAAAAGTTCTATGAATTGTCTGATATGGGTAAGTAAACACACAGATCTCCCACCTGAAAATAAACAACTCCTCTGCTTGAGGAATGTAGCAGCATGTCTCCACAGTTTATGCTTACAAGCCATTTTTATATCTATTTCTGTTCAGCTGCAACACACATTTCTTTACTGGCATCGTTTCTTGCTCATTTGTGTCTTCAGGTGGAAATAGCCAACTTTAGATCCCAAAGCTTTCAGAATGCCATGCAGTCATGACTAATTTATTCTTGTCTTTAAGTATACTTTGCTACAGAGTAAAAATCATGACTGATTTGGAAAAATTTTTCCCAATTTCTATGATTTCCAGCCAAGTTTAATGAAACAAAAAAATCCAACCAGATAAAATCATGTATTTTATATATATATATATATATGTATGTGTGTGTACAAAATATAAATATATAAAATAAAATATAATTATATTTTTCTATAATATATAGAAACATATAAAATATAAATATATAAGATATAAAAAATATAACATATAAAAATGCTGGTGTTTTATATAAAACTTATGCGGAAATCACTTTCTGCAACCTTGATT
>NW_020955474.1:17348-24904 GCF_003031625.1 Empidonax traillii
TATATATATGTATGTGTGTGTACAAAATATAAATATATAAAATAAAATATAATTATATTTTTCTATAATATATAGAAACATATAAAATATAAATATATAAGATATAAAAAATATAACATATAAAAATGCTGGTGTTTTATATAAAACTTATGCGGAAATCACTTTCTGCAACCTTGATTTTGAGCTGATTTTGAATGTACAGACTAAGCACAACATAATTCAAGAGAGCTTAACTACAATGACCTTCCTTTTGTTAATGTCTGCTTCAAACTGCAACCATCATAGTTCATCTTCCTGTAGAAATTTATCCTTTCTTTTTTTAATATTGTTGTGGTTTAACTTGGCAGGTAGCTAAACACCACAAAGCTGCTCTCCCACCCCATCACACACAAGTGGGGCTGGGGGAGAGAATCTGGAAAAAAAGGAAAAAAAAAAAAGCAGTAAAAGTTTTGTGTTGAAATAAAGACAGTCTAATACATAAAAAAAACCCACAAACAAACAACAATGAAAAGAAGGAAAAATAATAATACATAATTAGAATATACAAAGTGATGCATAGTGCAATTGCTCACCAACCACCGACGCCCATGCCAAGCCACCGCCCCCAACCATTTTTCCCCTCAGTTTGTGTACTGAACATAATACCATATGGTAGGGAATATCCCTTGGGATCAACTGTCTCCTTACAACTCCGTGTGTGCCCCAGCTTGCTTGCTGGTTGGGGTGGTGTGAGAAACTGAAAAATCCTTGATTTAATGTAAATATTGTTTAGGAACAACTAAAACATCAGTGTCTTATCAACATTATTCTCATCCTAAATCCAAAACACAGCACTGTACCAGCCACTGGGAAGAAAATTAACTCTATCCCAGCCAAACCCAGGATACATATCTGCATGGAGAACAGTTGCTGTCATTTAGAGAACTTAGCTTCATGTTATGATGTTGTTTTATGAATTAAAGCTTCATATTATGATGTTGTTTTATGAATTAAACTCTCATACCCTAGATATGATATTCCACACATTTTTGAATATACATTTTATACATGAGTATTCTTAGCCACATAGAGTGTAGAAATACGCAACATTCTCTGTAGAAAGAGTAGTGAGAGTATGTCAAATATTGAAGGAGACAATTTGCTCCCTCCAATTTCTTGAGAAATTGGTTCTCAAAAAGTGAGCATCATTGTCAGTTTTCTATTCATGGAAAGGAACAAGATTATACAGTGCATTGTTTGAACATCTCATTTTACATTTGGTATATGTTTAAATATTGAGTTTGAACGTTTATTCTGTCATGGTTTTGTTCAGCACAGAAAGCAAAGGCAAACGGGGAAGGAAGGGAAGTGGAAATGGAAAAGAAATGAAAGAATATTATATTGAGGTGTTATATTGAGGTAGAAACCAGCAATGACTAGCATCACTAACAATTTTAAAATATGAGGAAATAAAGCTTAAAAAAGTTACCCATATCTGAACTAAAATCATATTATAAATCTGATACTCTTAATCAGTACAGCACATTCACAAAAAGAGTTATAGTGACAAAGACATATTTAGGTTTGCATGCAAGCATAGTCATCTCCAATATTCACTAATGTTTGTACACAAAATATATTCTCTGTTCCAGCATAACTTCTGTCTTTTTATTGTTAAATTTTCTCCATAGCAACATAAAGTTCAAATTCAACTGTTCATACAGTTTCCCAGTAACATTATGAGATCAAATAGACTCATACTTCTTTAAAATAAAACAAGATTGCAAGTACAGTTTTATGAAAATGTAAGTATAATACACACTGCACCCCATTAGCATGATGTTCTTTTACGTCTGTTCTTCCTTCTAGGTTATATGCAGAATTACAGAATAATCAGTCTGGCTTCAACTGAATAGACAGAAATGCAATGTGAAAGTACTTGCCTGCACACTTTCAATCCCTAATGAAAACCAAGAGACTGCAATAGCTGCTCACTGCACTCTCCTGTACTGTGGGACTTGTCTGTATGATTGGTCTTGCTCATTTTGATTGTCATAGCACCTTAATATAATCTAAGATGGTTTTGAACTCACAGCTAATATAGACGAGTGACCCAGAATACTATTACTTTTTTGATTATTTCAGCAAAAAGGAGTTCAAGTTATAACTTCAAGGGCTGGATAGTGACTGGTTTGAACTGCATCACAAAAAGAAATAGAGGTAAGACCTGAATACGGGTTAAAAAGAAAGGGTTTGGGTGATAGATTGGCTGAAAGTGCATCACAGGATTTGAGAACCCATATATCCTGTCTGCAAACATCAGAGGAGAAGGGGTAGAGCATTGGTCACTTTAGTTCTATCTTCAATCTAAACTTGATCAGTCCCCATTCCATCTCCCTGATGCTGCACAGATGTTATAAGATTATTAGAGTGCCATGCAGCTATACAGCATTTTCCTCTGATCAAGAAATGGTAAAGAGGGACTGAGAGTGAAACCTTGGGTTCATCTTACCTAACAGAGGTAGGTAACAGCCTACAGAGCTGCAATATCTGAAAGATCTACAGCAGATAAGTCACCATATGTCCAGAGCAGGGAAGCATCATAAAAGCAATTAATCTCCAACCTGCAAGCTCTTACCCTTGCGGCAATGTAACCGATATGCCTCTGTGTGAACACACAGTCTGTATCCAAGGTTTTTGGGCAAACTGGAATTTCAGTGTTCTTCATGTTAACAAAATGGATGTCTATGTGAATTCAGAACAGTTTGTATTTTCATCACAGGTAACTGCAGCTATGGAACAGATGCTGCCACGAGGCATTGATCTCCTGCAACACGAATACGAGTAAAGAAAGTTTGTATGAGAACATAATGAACACAGACCAATATAACTGGAATATGAATGCAGCCAGAATGACTGTTTAGGACAACCTCTGTTAAATTTACAGTCTTATATGTGTCCTTAATCAGCATTTCAAAAGGAGAATAAGCAATATAATCAAAAGTTCTGAATGACTGCTTTTAATTTTTTTTGTTTTTGTCAGAAGGCATTATCTCTTTTATTTCCAGATATAATTTCAGTAGTTTTAAAACTACTTGAAACACATCAAGTCACTGTTTATCTGTGCCACTTAGTTAGCAGACTGTGGTATCCTGATGTGGCTTAGGACTATAAATTGAATGTATGGAACTATCTATGGGTTGGCCATGGGATTTGAGAATCCAGTTCAGTTCTGTGTGACTCCTGTGGGGAGGGAGGGAGAGTGAGGGGATGTGTGTATACAGATTAGTGAGATGGTCTGTACCTGCAGCTGCTTACAGCCTCAGGGGCTTACATGTCCAGGAGCCAGCAGAGACTGGGAGATTGGGATCCAGGGGGAGCTGCTAGGCAGACTGCAACAGTGTCTCAGCTCAGCCCCTGGAGGCATCCACTCTGTACATTATACACTTATAGATAATTTATGGTATATGTGTACATACAATTTGTTTCTTGTGTCTTGTGCATCTGCCTGTGATCTGTGTGGCCAGGTACATATATATGTGTATATATTTATGCATATTGTATCTGTGTGCATGTGCCTACCAGGAACACATTTTCAGCCTTGCTACTGGTTTAACCTGGGGGCATGGAACTGAAGCAGACTCACCTCTCATGCTGTCAGAGCTGGCATGATATATTTTCCACAAAAAGTTAATTATATATAAATATGATTAATCTCTCAGTAACACGCACTGTCATCTATTGTATCAGAGAGAGTCTGAGTTGCACAGCAAGTATCTGCTAGCAATGGCTATATTAGTAGTTTTGCAATTCCATTCTCCCTGCTATTAGAGAGAATCATTAGCTTAAATGTGGGAAGCCTGCCTTTGTTTTCTTCCAAATAATGTCTGTATGATAATGAAATTTCACCAGTTCTTTGTACTTTTGCTCACTCTGATGATTTTAATGTACTATTGTGACAATTTGGAGTAGTTTGAATAAACAAGTATTTGTGTATAATACATAGACAAAACAATTTTGGTTTCATGGTTGCAAGGTAGATTATGAACGTATTAAATTACAAGATGCTCCTCTCCCCGATGTTTTGTTCTTCCTGATTGAATCTTTATGACTGAAATATTTTTGTTTTGATTTTTTTCCCCCTCAAAGGCACACTGAATTCTCCCCAGCTTATGAAAGCTCAGACTTTGTATATCAAATCCATTAATTACCATTCTGTAAAAGCTTTTTAAATGACCGTGCATGTGATTTGCTGTAAAATTCAGTCTAGTCCACCGTAGGCAAGTTAACATTTGATAATGATGTATATTTTACTGATTTTCTATGTTTTGAGGATGTCAAAGATGCTTTAGATTCCTAAGTATATGAATCTTCATTGCTGGACACACAAAGGATGATCTCCTGTCTCTAATTCATTATATCGGTACTGCTCTGACTTCCCTGAAACATCTCTGCTCTACAGCTTGCATAAAATCATCACAAGTATTTTAAAGAATGTCTATTTTCTACTTCACAGCTTTATACAGATTTAAAAAAGAAGATATTCTAAGTCTTTTTACCAGAAGAATATACTGTTGTTTTGACTGAACACTGTAACACTTCAAACCTTCTGTAACACGTCAAAGCTTCTGCATAACCACTTTGCAAATGGTTCAGGATATCCTCTTTTACAGACTTTTTGAGACAGGAGCTATGTGTTATAGACAACTTCCTGCTTTATTAAAAAAGTAGAAGTTACCAGAAACCCTTCTGCTCTTCAGAAGACACCGACTCACTGTTAAAGTGTCTCGAACAAATAAGCAAGCAAATAATGGAGTCAACAAGATGGCAATGGAGGGAAAAAGCATCCTCCTACTCTATAAGCATCCTCCACAATACGCAGCCACTCAGTGCTGACAGTTAAAAGGACTCGGTATTGCATAAGTACACTTAGGCATATTTTAGGCTGAAGAGAAAGCTGACGATTCTTGCTGTAATTCTCTCATACAAAACAGAAATCAGATATATATAAAGTTTCATTTCAAAAGTTTCCAAAAACTAAGAAAAAGAGAGTTAGCTAAGCAACACGAATACATCTATAGTATCTTCAGTTGCCAAAAGAACATGGAAGTAAGGTGATTTATGGAAACATAAGTACAGAAATGGCACCATTTCCACCCCTCAGCAGGATCCATGTGGTGGGAAAAGTGGCAAGACAGGAGTTTCCTCTTCCACTCATTGAATAGATCCAGTCTTGTATATCCTTCCATGATATTAAGAATGTAACTTTTATTTTTTCAGTTGAATTATATATTCTGATATTTAAAAACCCATGCTAGTGACTTAAATATTCTCTGTGGAACTACTGTTTTTAAAATTCTCTCATGAATGTGTACAAAAGCAAACTCTACCTTTTATGTACTGTAAGACCGTGAGACATGCTTATTATGCTTATTAAATTCCCTTATTTTATGTATATGTGGTTAATTTTCAATTTCCAAGAAAATAGTAACCTTTTTAAAATAATGACTGATAAACATTAACTGTATGTGGTGACTGATAAATAGTCATAACTATGTGTATCCGCTGTTCATGAATGCCTGGACCCACCTAGAAGCATTCTGGTGGCGGTTGGTCTTCATTATTTTTAGGTTTTTCCATCCTTTGGTATTTTAATAACATCCATTTTAATTAATAAATTATTACTTTTCTCCAAATCCTCAATTAACAGATGATGCAAATTGACCTTAATTATAGACATGTATAAGAAAAAAAAAAAAAAAAAAAGAAAAAACCTCAACCACTAAGCAAGTGGCAGAAGAGGTCCTAGGCCTAACAGTATTGTCTTTTAAGGCAGTATTGGCTAACTTATTTGAAACTGACTGATGCTGAACCACGAGAGTCCAGCTGAGAAAAATATCCCTCATTGCAAATGCAGATGCTAGACTTAGTTTGCAAGTGCAAATCTTCTGAAGCTTTGAGTAACACCTTTGCAGTAGTCCTGGAAGGAGAAAAAAAAAAAAAAAAAAGTATTAATAAATTAAACAGAAGGACCAGAGAAAAAAAAAAAAGGAGAATACAAAGAAATTATGAGGAAAGTAGAGCAAAGACACCAGATCTGATATCATCTTTAAAGCCATAACATTTTTACTTGAAATCTTTAGTTGCTCTCATTTTCAGTCATAACACCATTACAGAGTTTAGTCACAGCGTCCTCCAGATTTTGCAACTGACAATCTCAAACATAAATCAAATAAATCCATTCTTGCCATGATAACTCTATAAAGTAGAATGGAAAAATGTTCTTTTAACATCTTTCTCATCTATTTATGCCAATTTGATAAGGCTTTATGTCAATACAGCTCTTCTGTTTCTTTTAGAAAATAATGGGCCTTCAAAGCTCCCAAATAAAAAAAAAAAAAAAAAAAAAAAAAAAAAAAAAAAAAAAAAAAAAAAAAAAAAAAAAAAAAAAAAAAAAAAAAAAAAAAAAAAAAAAAAAAAAAAAAAAAAAAAGGAACAGAAGTTGAAATCCCTCATTCAGCAAGAAGCCAAGGAAACGCTCTGATTCTTTTAGCTTATATTCCCCACCTGAACAGACTGTTTGGCTGTTGGTGCCAAATAAGAGTGTGTTGCTGAAGAGTAAGCTGAATACATACATCCCCACACCTGAAATGCTACAAAAATATATCTGGGGGCTTGGGGCAGAATTGTCAGCAATATTCTAGTACTCCTGCTGGGCTTCAAGGAGTGATTGTCTTCTACAGACATTAATGGAAACTAAAATGCGGTTTCAGAAAGAATAATCTTCTATTTAACTTAGTTTTCCTTCAGCAGTCCTGGGAAAAATGGCATGAAACTGTAAATGTGTATTTTACCATAAAATCCCAGCTTTTTTCCTAGCAGCAGTGATTTCTAGCCTATGGGTTACAAAACACACATATGAATCTCTAAATGGAATGTCTGATGACAGAAAGAAAAATTACAAGTGGGTATAACCAGGTTTAACTGGTTGATCTATGCAAAAAATACATATGAGTGTCAAACTTTCTTTTTGGGAAGGATCATGAATACAAATGTTTTCTACAGGGTAAGTGCTACTTACCCTTTTCACTTATGGTTACTCAAGTGAGTGGAGGTGTTTTCAACACGTCTTATGGTAGAGAGGCTTTTAGGAGTGCTCCATTTCATTTCAGATTCTATCAACTGATGTTTCAGGATCAGATATAAAGGGTCTATCAGACAGCTCCTGGTGTGAAAGTATCATCTCTGCCACTAAATATTTCAGTAACACTTCCACAGAAGGTTAAGAGAGATGTGCTTATAGCTTTTTATCAGGGTGATTCTTTTATTGATGAAACATCTTTTATTGATGTTTCTTCCCCTTGCAGTATTGTCACATGCTGTCCAGTCAAGATTTGACCTTTCACAGAGTTTCATTCACCAATAGTGTATATGTGTGTGTGTGTCAGGTCATTTGCCATCTACTTTAAGTTGCCAGAAATAATAACATTTTCATTCAGCAGTTGATTGATGGCAGAGAGGAATACTGGATCAATGTAATGCACACAGGCACTGTAAATAATATCAGCAGTTTCTTC